>NW_027366904.1:0-64525 GCF_046119375.1 Phyllobates terribilis
GTTTATACAGGGGAAGTTCTTCCCCTCCCAAGACTGGGCAGGAGGTGTGGCATGCACAGGATCCCTGACCAAAGGACCTCCCACCTGCTCTCAGACATAATATCTCTATCACTGTGGCAACCAGACCCCTGGGGTGTCACATTCCCCCCTAGTGAAATTTAGTACTCCGGGACTAAACACATTTAGAAAAACATAACAAAGTATAACAATAACAATACTATAAGAAAAACACATAAGATGGTTACGGCGTGTCCGCAACCGGATGCAGTCTTTGAAGAAAAGCAAAGGTGTCCATTTCACCAACACAGGGAGACGTAACCAGGTAGGGGTCTGTCCTACCCCGAGTCCTTAACAGTCTCTAGTCCATCCTGGGTTACGCTCCAACTATATACAATGATTCCCGGTAAATCCACCAAGGTTTCCTAAAAATAACTAGAAACACAAAATTATACACAAGCAACAAGACACAGAAAAACATAAATAAAACAATTTATACACTTTAAATTCTCCAGCGTGCGGGTAACTGGCCTCTAGTGGCCCGAGTGGACCTACGGAGCTGACTGTCTGGCCCTGAACTACAGGGTGTAGGAGCTGTCAAGGGTAAACTGGGCAGCTGTCTACCGGCTCTTTGTCTCACTAGGGGTACGGCAGGCTCACTATAAGCAGAGGGTTGATTCTCCTGTTCTGCTTGTGTGGAGTCTTCTGCCTCCTGGACCGGCGGTTCTTCCAGCTCTACCCGTTGCTCCGTAGGTTCTTGGGATGATGGTTGGAGGAAGGTGAGTACGGGTACCACAACTGCACCATTGACTTGAGTCCAAGACTGAGGAAAGTCCCCGAGCACGGTACTAACCATATCTTCCCTTTCTTCCACGGGTCGATGGTCTTCTTGTTCCTCTTCAGGGTTCCTCAGTTGTTCGGGACACTTCTTCAGGTGGTCCCGGGATACAATGGCTGTGGTTTCCCCTCCGTCTTTACTGATGGTACAGACCTTCGGGTTCTCGTGGCTTGAGGGCAGTACGGTGTACGGGTCCTTCTCCCACTGGTCGTCCAACTTGTGGAGCCGTCTCTTCCTCTTCAAGACCTGCTCTCCGGGTACCAGGGGAACAGCGGGAGCATACTGGTTGTAAATTTTCTCTTGTCTTTCCCTAGCCTGACAGAGACTTCGCTCCACGCTCTCCTGTACTCTCCGGTACTGCTGCTGCCTCTCTGTGTCCCAGTCTGTTTCTGGTGAAGTGTCCTCGGGGGTCAGGACTCCCATTTCCAGGTCAACAGGTAACTTACCAGGTCTTGCCCTCATTAGGTAAGCCGGGGTACAGTTGGTGGAACCTACCGGGATGTGGTTGTATAGGTCCACCAAATCGGGCAACTTTTCAGGCCACAGACTGCGTTCTTCCAGGGGCAACGTTTTTAGAAGATCCATTACCACCTGGTTCATTTTTTCACAAAGTCCATTAGTCTGCGGATGGTAGGGTGTCGTCCTTATCTTCCGGCAGCCATACAGATTGCAGAATTCCTGAAAGACCTCCGCTTCAAAGGCAGGTCCCTGGTCCGTCAGCACTTGGTCCGGGTACCCGTGTGGACGGCAGAAGTGCTGCTGGAAGGCTCTAGCTGCTGTTTGAGCCGTTAAGTCCTTGACGGGGACGACAACCAAGAACCGGGAGTAATGATCCACGATGGTTAACGCGTAGACGTAGCCACTTCTGCTTGGGGTCAGTTTTACATGATCCAAGGCTACCAGTTCCAACGGTTGCCGGGTGACGATGGACTGCAGGGGAGTCTTCTGGCTGGCTCGGTCCTTCCTTCTCAGGTTGCACGGGCCACAATCTCTGCACCACTTCTCGATGGTTCCCCTCATGCCTACCCAGTGGAACCGCTCGCGCAGCAGGAACTCCAGCTTTTTCCACCCAAAGTGTCCAGCTCCATCGTGGTATGCCTCCATCACCATGGCTGCGTCTCTTCGTGGCACCACTACTTGCCAGAGTAATTCATGCGTCCGGGAGTTAACCATTCTGCGGCACAACTTCCCTTTGTAAAGGAACAGTCGACTCTTCTCTGCCCATAGTTGTTTGGCTTCCTCCGGAGCGTCTGGTTCAAGGCGAGCCTCCGGCCGAGTCAGCATCTCCTTCACCAGTCGGACGGCAGGGTCGCTGTCTTGCGTTTCCGCCCAGTTGTAGTGGGGTAAGGGGTTCAACGTAGCAGCCTGCTTACTCCTTACCCGGTGGGAATACTGAATAGTCCCATGACGGTGGAACGCAGGGAGTTCAACTTCTTCCAGTCCCTCCGGATCTTCTCCTCCGTCCGGCAGGTTGGGCATCCTGGACAGGGCGTCCGCGTTGGTATTGGAGCGTCCTGCCCGGTATTTAATTGTGAACTCGTAGTTGGACAGACGGGCCATCCACCTCTGCTCCAGGGCACCGAGTCTTGCCGTGTCCAGGTGTGTCAGCGGGTTGTTATCCGTGTACACGGTGAACCGGGAAGAAGCGAGGTAATGCTTAAAGCGCTCAGTGATTGCCCATACTACGGCCAGGAACTCTAACTTAAATGAGCTGTAATTCTCGGGGTTCCTTTCGGTGGGTCGCAGTTTTCGGCTGGCGTAGGCGATTACTCGTTCCTTCCCCTGCTGGATCTGGGACAGTACGGCTCCTAGCCCGATGTTACTGGCGTCGGTGTAGAGGATAAAGGACTGGCTATAATCCGGGTACGCCAGGATTTCGTCCCCCGTGAGGGCCATCTTCAGCTGGCGGAAGGACTCTTCTTCCAGCTCTTCCCATTTGAAGGGCGGCTTCTGGTTCTTGGCCTTCCGGGACTGGCCTATCAGGAGGTCCTGCATAGGTGCTGCCTTTTTGGTGAAACCGGGAATAAACCTTCGGTAGTAGCCTACCAACCCGAGGAACTGCCGCACTTCTTTTACGCTGGAGGGGCTTGGCCATCCCTTAATTGCGGTGATCTTATCGGGGTCGGGAGCCACTCCGTCAGCGCTCACCACGTGTCCCAGGTACTGCACCTTTGGTTTCAGGAGGTGACACTTGGAGGGTTTCACCTTTAGGCCGTAACTCGCCAGAGCCTCGAACACTTCCGCCAGGTGTTTCAGGTGGTCCTCATACGTCTTGGAATATACGATGACATCGTCCAGGTACAACAGGACCGTCTCGAAGTTTCTGTGGCCCAGACAACACTCCATTAGGCGTTGGAAGGTTCCTGGTGCGTTGCAGAGTCCGAACGGCATGCAGGTGAACTCGCTAAGTCCCATCGGGGTGGTGAATGCGGTCTTCTCCCGGTCCGCCTCTGCTACAGGAACCTGCCAGTACCCGCTAGTGAGATCCAAGGTAGAGAAGAAGTTAGCAGATCTTAAAGCAGCCAATGACTCCTCTATCCTTGGTAAGGGGTACGCATCCTTGTGTGTGATACGGTTGATTTTCCGGTAATCTACACACATCCTCATGGTGTTGTCTTTCTTTTTGACTAAAACTAATGGGGCTGCCCAGGGGCTACAACTATCCCGGATTACCCCAGCCTCCTTCATATCTCTAAGCATCCCCTTGGCGTGTTGGTAATGTGCAGGGGGTACGGGTCGATACCTCTCTTTTATGGGAGGATGATCTCCCGTGGGGATGCGATGTTCTACCCCCTTGACTCGCCCGAAGTCTAACGGGTGTTTACTAAACACTCTCTCATACTCTTGAACCACCCGATAGACTCCTTGTTTCTGATGTGAGGGAGTGGAGTCAGTACCCAAATGTAGTTGCTGACACCAGTCCTCCATGTCTTTCTTAGAGCCGTTACCTTCCTCCGGGTGAGATGGAGGCAAGGGTTCCACAGATTGTATAGAACTTTGATTAGTGGTATATAATTTGGCTAGCGTGGCATACCGGGGCAGGTACACTTCCCTCTCCCCGATATTTATTATGCGAATGGGCACCCTCCCATGGCGTACATTGACCACCCCCCGTGCTGTCAAAATGGTGGGCCTACTGTCTGAGTAAACTGGTTCTACCATTGCCTGGTAATCTCTACCTCTCAGACCAATAGCTGCCCGGCACCAAATCATCATTTCACTTTTTGGGGGCATGGCAATAGGAAAAGGGTCACACATTCTTACGCTACCAATCTCACCGCCGGAGAGTTCCACTTGTTGCCGTTGCATCAGTGCCCGGATCTCTTTCTGGAGCACCCGCTGCTCGCCGGAGCTGGCATTCTTGGCAACCTGCTGTAAAAGGAAAATCACCTCTGCAAGACAATTTTCAATTACATTAGTTCCTAGAGTTATTTTTGGGTGACTCTCATGTTTATCGATATCTACAATGATCAGTCCCTGTGCGGCCAGTTCGACTCTACCAATTTTGATGGTCACCTCTTTAAATCCGATCTGTGGCACGGGCTGACCATTGCTGGCGATGATACTCAAGTCGTCGTCGGGGTAGCGGGTAATATCCGAGTCATTCCAGTACTGCTTGAAGAGCACGTACGGGATGGTGGTGACCTGTGACCCGGTGTCCAGTAGGGCACTCATGGGAATGCCATCCAGTACCACAGGCAAGACTGGACGTCCTCCCACATATCTGTCGCGCCAGTTCGATGGGCCTGGTGATCTTTTTCCTGGGGGTTGGCCCTCTACCCCAGGTTGTGCCCGTTTAAAGAACAGTACCTTGCCATATGTCCGGGTTGATTGCAGCGGCGGCAGATGGGTCGTCCGTCCTCACTGTATCGGTCACTGGGTCTTCCTCTGGCCGGTGGGGTCCTCCTTGGTCGACGCCACGGGATGTCCTCCGGTCCGGATGCCAGCTGGATCTTCCCTGGGGTGGAAACCTGTAAAGACTGCACAGTTCGGGTTAGCGCAGCAACGCTCTTAGCTAGCTCTTGGACCTGATGGTGTAGGTCTGGAGCCGGGTCATTGTCCAAAGCCTGCGCATCAGCTCCCACAGGCCCTGCTGACAAGGGCGCCGCCTCCTGGTAGTAAGTGGTAGTGGGGCGTCTGTGGGTCACAACGCCACCTGGTGCCGGTTCTCGGAGCACCCGGATGGCTCTGTCCTTGAACTGTGCAAAGTCCAGATGGGGATCCTGTAAGGCCATTGCCCGCAACTGGGTTCGGTGGGCATTGCAATATAAACCCTCTATAAATTGTTCAGTCAACAGCCTGTCCTCGTTTCCCACCCCATCAGGGTCGGTCTGCTTTATGGCCCTCAGGGCCTCTTGTAGGTTTAGTGCATAGTCCCTTATACTCTCATGCGCTCGCTGCTTGCACCCGTAGAATCTAAGCTTAATCTCGGCTGAGGTGCGGGTATCAAAGGTGTCCTTCAGCCGGGTTAGTATCCCTGCGACAGTCTTCCTCCCAGGTGGCCAGGATTTTACTTCCCTTTTGGCTGCCCCGGTTAGTTGGGCCACCAGGATGCTCACTTTTTGCTCTTCTGTGAGGGGGTACACCTGGAAGAGGCTATCCAGCTTTTCTCTAAAGTCATGCAGGGTATGTGACTCCCCTGAGTACTGGGGTAGCCAAGCTGCTCCCGGGATATAGGGCATGGTGAAGGGCATAACTGCAGCAGCGGTAGCGCTGGCGGGGGTTGAGGCAGTGAAGCTCTCCTCCGTATCCGACATCTTCCTCCCCCCTAGTGGACCGTGGCCTACCTTGCGATGATCCTCTTCCGTAGGCCGCGGCTCCGCAGTGGATCGTCAGGGTTGAGGACCTTCCGTCGCGCTCCTGTGACGTCGGCGTCTGCTGGGCTCCTTCCAGGACCTTACGCAACGTCCGGACGTGAGGCGGGGCTTCAGTTCTCGCGCGCTTTCGGAGTCCACGCCCCTCTTCTTCCCGCGCGGCGTCCTCAAGATGGCGTCCAATGGCGGGAAAACTCCACGGATGGCGGGAAGAAGGTCGAAGATGGCGCCGGATGGCGGGAAAACTTCGCGGATGGCAGGAAGAAGGTAGAAGATGGCGCCGGATGGCGGGAAACCTTCACCACTGGTAAGTTTGAACAGTCTTTGCTTTTCAGGCACGCAGTACCCGGTGGTTGCGGGCACGAAATCCTGCCGACTACGCCAAAGTTGACGCGCCCCTGGGCCTGTGTCGCGCTGCGGTGCGCACGCGGGAGCTTACCCGGAGCCGGATCCGTGGAGGGTTGTAATCTCGTGGCGGTGACCCGGTCCGTGCCCAGGGAGTCAAACTAGACGGCAGTCTATTAGTAGTAAATAGTTGATGACTACGCCACCCGTTGAGTGCAGCCAGGAAGCTGCTGCTGCAGGGCAGACCGCTGAGGCCGGTGGTAGGATTGTGCAGCGTGATAGTATAACCCCCAACGGGAGGGGTATGGCCTCAGGGCAGCCGACGTGGATGATGGGGGTAGCAGGAACCACTCAGAGACGGTACGGTGTAGTTCAGGGTCTTTACTGGTAACAACGACAGACCCTCCCGGAGTACTTGCTAGCAAACGGGGCCTGGTCAGTCTTTGAGCAGATGGGATCTCCCCTGGCCAGGCGTAGTTGTAGGCCTCCCAAACTGACTGTACTCTTCTGGCTACCTTGCTAGAAGCTGATGTAAGTAGCCCACGTCCCTGAGTGTACCGTGTGGTGCTCACCCGTATGGCCGGTGACTCGGGGCCTTCTAATGGCTTCCGCTCCACGATGGCGGTGCTGGTCCCACGCGTGTGACCGTGCCTTCGGGCTTCTGGGCCAGAGGACCTGAAATCCCCTGCCCGACGGATTCTGCTGCTGGGTAGGAGTTAGTCCCCACAGCCTCGGACTCCGGGTCCGGTAAAGAATCTTCTTAGTCAGGGCGAGCTCTGTAGCTGCCAGCCCCTGACTCCTTGTAACTGCTGTTTCCTATGCTGCTTCTCTTCTCCACTCTCCTTGTCTGACTCACCCTGCCTCAGCCCCGGGTTTATACAGGGGAAGTTCTTCCCCTCCCAAGACTGGGCAGGAGGTGTGGCATGCACAGGATCCCTGACCAAAGGACCTCCCACCTGCTCTCAGACATAATATCTCTATCACTGTGGCAACCAGACCCCTGGGGTGTCACACATGCAGTATAGAAATCTTGGGAAAAGTGTGGCTTGTGCTCTGGAAGTGATCAGTTATAGCTAACTATGTTATTTTCTGCAGAGATAAGTCCTGTATAAAAGATGTGATATATCGGTCTGCAGTTAAAGAACTTCACCTAGAGACATCACTGGTGAGTATGTGTATTACATATACACACACACACACTGACACTATATACAGAGCTCCTGTGCATAATGTCACTGGTGATCACTGTATTACCTGTACACTGACACAATATACAGAGCTCCTGTGCATAATGTCACTGGTGATCACTGTATTACCTGTACACTGACACTATATACAGAGCTCCTGTGTATAATGTCACTGGTGATCCCTGTATTTCCTATACACACACACACTGACACTATATTCAGAGCTATGCATAATGTCACTGGTGATCCCTGTATTACCTGTACACTGACACCATACACAGAGCTCCTGTGTATAATGTCACTGGTGATCACTATATTACCTGTACACTGACACTATATACAGAGCTCCTGTGTATAATGTCACTGGTGATCACTATATTACCTGTACACTGACACTATATACAGAGCTCCTGTGCATAATGTCACTGGTGATCACTATATTACCTGTACACTGACACTATATACAGAGCTCCTATGCATAATGTCACTGGTGATCACTATATTACCTGTGCACTGACACTAAATACAGAGCTCCTGTGTATAATGTCACTGGTGAACACTGTATTACCTGTACACTGACACCAAACACAGAGCTCCTGTGTATAATGTCACTGGTGATCCCTGTATTTCCTGTACACTGACACTATATACAGAGCTCCTATGTATAATGTCACTGGTGATCACTGTATTACCTGTACACTGACACTATATACAGAGCTCCTGTGTATAATGTCACTGGTGAACACTGTATTACCTGTACACTGACACCAAACACAGAGCTCCTGTGTATAATGTCACTGGTGATCCCTGTATTTCCTGTACACTTACACTATACACAGAGCTCCTGTGTATAATGTCACTGATAATCTCTACATTATCTGTACACTGACTCTATATACAGAGCTTTTTTACATTTTCATTATCAGTCACTATCTGGTGCCATTATGTGCCATGGTCATGGCGTGGCGGTATTTGTCCCTTGTATGTGGTATTATTCAGACAGTCACTATGTTGTGGTAATATGTGGTCTTCTCATGGTGTGGCAGTATATATACCTTGTACTTGGTAGTATTTGATCACTATGTGGTGGTATGTGTTCTGGTCATGGTGTGGCGGTATTTCTCTCTTCTATATGGTATTATTAGTCTAGGTATAGTGGATTGTTGTCAGTCATTTGTTTTTTCGGATATTAAGAATGGGAACATTCTTTATTTGCAATACATATTAAATACTTGGATGTTTAACCTCTCCCTGTGTTGTGACTACTACACAGCAGCAGAGATTTATTGGTTAATAAAGTTGATTCATTTTGAAAGAGTTTGTGGACTTATGTTATTCCTATATACGGTAACTGCATGGTGCTGGTGGGTCCCAAGATTGATTTTTTCCTGGTGGGCCCCAGGTACTCCAGTCCGGCGCTGGTCCCAGACAGTTACCTCCTCATCTGTCCTGCTGCCGGCTGGGAGTCCTGTACAGTGCAGCATGTAGTGTGATGTGAATGCCACACTATGGAGATGCTGCTCCTACTACTGCCAAGTGAGGATCTCACCTCCCCAGTATGGTGCCCTCAGGAGCTCCCACAGGGCATCACAGGCCTTAGTATGAAGCAATTCCACAAGTCTTCTAGTATTGCTTCATACTAAGGCCTGTGATGCCCTGTGAGAGCTCCCTGAGGAGGTGAGAGCCTCACCTCATACGGCCCCATGATCTCTATGTACGATCCCTGACTGGGCCCCATGATCTCTATGTACGATCCCTGACTGGGCCCCATGATCTCTATGTACGCCGCTGACTCGGCCCCATGATCTCTATGTACGCCGCTGACTGGGCCCCATGATCTCTTTGTACGCCGCTGACTGGGCCCCATGATCTCTATGTACTCCGCTGACTGGGCCCCATGATCTCTATGTACGCCGCTGAGGGGGCCCCATGATCTCTATGTACACCCCTAACCTGATTGGCCCCATGATCTCTATGTACGCCGCTGACTGGGCCCCATGATCTCTATGCACGCCGCTGACTGGGCCCCATGATCTCTATGTACACCCCTAACCTGATTGGCCCCATGATTTCTGTATACGCCCCTGACTGGGCCACATGATTTCTATGTACGATCCCTGACTGGGCCCCATAATCTCTGATCTCTCATGATGTTTTTTTTTTATTAAAGATGGAGTCCCTAAATGTATTTTGTGTTTTATTTTTACTGTGTAGTGCGGCACTATGTTGCATTTTGTCATTTCATGCAGTGTAGAAATCTTGGGAAAAGTGTGGCTTGTGCTCTGGAAGTGATCAGTTATAGCTAACTATGTTATTTTCTGCAGAGATAAGTCCTGCATAGAAGATGTGATATATCGGTCTGCAGATAAAGAACTTCACCTAGAGACATCACTGGTGAGTATGTGTATTACCTATACACACACACACTGACACTATATACAGAGCTCCTGTGTATAATGTCACTGGTGATCACTATATTACCTGTACACTGACACTATATACAGAGCTCCTGTGTATAATGTCACTGGTGATCACTATATTACCTGTACACTGACACTATATACAGAGCTCCTGTGCATAATGTCACTGGTGATCACTATATTACCTGTACACAGACACTATATACAGAGCTCCTATGCATAATGTCACTGGTGATCACTATATTACCTGTACACTGACACTATATACAGAGCCCCTGTGTATAATGTCACTGGTGAACACTGTATTACCTGTACACTGACACCAAACACAGAGCTCCTGTGTATAATGTCACTGGTGATCCCTGTATTTCCTGTACACTGACACTATATACAGAGCTCCTATGTATAATGTCACTGGTGATCACTGTATTACCTGTACACTGACACTATATACAGAGCTCCTGTGTATAATGTCACTGGTGAACACTATATTACCTGTACACTGACACTATATACAGAGCTCCTGTGTATAATGTCACTGATGATCACTGTATTACCTCTACACTGACACTATATACAGAGCTCCTATGTATAATGTCACTGATGATCACTGTATTACCTCTACACTGACACTATATACAGAGCTCCTGTGTATAATGTCACTGGTGATCACTGTATTACCTCTACACTGACTCTATATACAGAGCTCCTGTGTATAATGTCACTGGTGATCACTGTATTACCTGTACACTGACACTATATACAGAGCTCCTGTGTATAATGTCACTGGTGATCACTGTATTACCTGTACACTATATACAGAGCTCCTGTGTATAATATCAATGGTGATCATTGCATTACCTGTACACTGACACTATATACAGAGCCTCTGTGTATAATGTCACTGGTGATGACTGTATAACCTGTACACTATATACAGAGCTCCTGTGCATAATGTCACTGGTGATCACTGTATAACCTGTACACTGACCCAATATACTGAGCTTTTTTACATTTTTATTATTTTAGCATTATTTGTCACTATGTGGTGGCATTATGTGCTTTGGTCATGACATGACGATATTTGTCCCTTCTATGTGGTATTATTCAGTCACTATGTGGTGGTAATATGTGGTCTCATGGTGTGTCAGTATTTATACCTTGTATCTGGTAGCATTTGATCACTATGTGGTGGTATTATGTGCTTTGGTCATGGTGTGGCGGTATTTGTGCCTTGTATGTGGCATTATTTGGGCACTATGTGGTGGTAATATGTGATCTGGTCACGGTGTGGTGGTATTTCTGCCTTCTATCTGGTAATATTGGTCTTGGTAGAGTGGATTGTGGTTGGTCATTTGTTTTATCTGATATCAATAAGGGGAAACCTCTTTATTTCCAATAGATATTAAATACTTGGATGTTTAACCCCTTCCTGCCCTGTGACTATTACACAGCAGCAGAAGTTCACCAGAGAAAGCAAGTTGGCATTTGGTGAGATTTTCACCTCTGTATTTATAAGACAAAACCAGGAGTGGGTGAGAAATGCATAAAACATGACCTCGGATTGCTCCACTCCTGGTTTTGTCTTATAAATACAGAGGTAAAAATCTCACCAAATAGTCAAAGTGCCACAATCTTCTGACAGTGCGGATTCCACCAATAAATAAGTGATCACCTTCCCAACCTGTGCATCGCTGAGAACTTGTTTTCACCAATAAAAACCCTTTAATGCAAACTACAGTAATTGTACATCGCAGCTCTGGTGAGCGCACAGTGATGGGCAGGAGACGCCAATATAATGGGTATAACGGCTAACAGGTATTTGCAAATAGCTGAAGGGTGGGTGGGCCCCTGGAGTCAATGTCCCTGGTGGGCCCCAGACACCCCAGTCCGGCTCTGCCCCTGACCCAGTCCGCTCCTGATTTGTCACGCACGGACCCGAAGCGACTGTGCACTGCGATACACACATCCTGTTGAAATTTCTGCTGCCGTTTACAAGCCCCAACCCCCCCTGGGCCCGGTCGCAGTGACTGCCACTGCGACCGCGGACATTACGCCCCTGGCTACGTGAATCATATGTCCCATTTTGGTGCTCCTCACCATTTGCATGGCACAGTCATGCATGCTTCTCTATCACCATAGCATGCTGCAAACAATCAGGATGGCTTCTGCTACATCTCTATATAAAAAGATAGTACATCTGTATTTCTATGATACGTAGAGTGGATGGAAATCATACATCTTGCTAATATTTATTATATTACATTCATCTGATGCTCTGTAGTAACAATGTAAATTAAATTGGCGACTTAGTGCAGTTCTATTACTATTACTAAATGTGGCACCTTGTGTTCCACAGAATAGCTCAATATTACCTGAATATTTAATCTCAGCTAATGTTCATTTATCTCTTAAATATCATTGGTCAGATGCTGATCACATGACCAGTGGTGGTGCATGCATGATGATTCCATATGAAGTGCACTGAGTGACAGTTGGAAGTGACAGTTGGAATTGACCAACAACAGTGGAAGAGATGTCGGCTAACTCTAAGCAAAGCAATAATATGAATATAAAAGAGGAGGAGATTGTGGTGAGCAGAGAAAGAGTGAAGACACGAAGACCTTCCCATGACACATCTGATGATGAGAGGAAGTCTTCAGTCAACAGGACAAAACCACCAGTCCAGAAGAAAGAAGAAGTAGAGGAGAACGTGGTGAGGAGAGAAGCAGCGAAGAGACTAAGACCTTCCCATGACACATCTGATGATGAGAGGAAGTCTTCAGTCAACAGGACAAAACCACCAGTCCAGAAGAAAGAAGAAGTAGAGGAGAACGTGGTGAGGAGAGAAGGAGCGAAGAGACTAAGACCTTCCCATGACACATCTGATGATGAGAGGAAGTCTTCAGTCAACAGGACAAAACAACCAGTCCAGAAGAAAGAAGAAGTGGAAGAAAAGGAGAAGGTAGAAAGTCAGAAGATGGGAGCCAAGAAGAGAGGAGCCATCTTCATCTCATCAGGGGACAAAAAGGAGAAGAAAAGAAGAAGGATTACATCAGGACAGAAACCCATGGATCTAAAGCAGAAGGCTGAAGAAGCTGAAGGAAGCAGCGGTGTTCGGCCAACCGGCTCCAAAAGCACAGTCTCTGATACCATCAAGAGGAGATTATTATTCCATCAAGTGCTTGGCCGGGGATGCTATGGAACGGTCCTGCTGGCGGAAGATTCATCTACCCGCAAACATTTTGCTGTTAAGATCATCGGCAAAAGAGCCCTGCTTGCTGACGGTGATGAGCGTGTGATGGTGGAGCGACGGGTTTTACAGCTGGCATCTGGGAGCCCCTTCCTTGTCCACGCAGACTTTGCATTCCAGACCAAGGTACAGTATTGATTGCTCGATATTAGGAAATGTCACACGTACCACACACTGCTCTGCCTCATGGACCCCACTGATATCATCTTACATTTCAATATAGCATGTCCCAAGGTAACCGCAGACAATAAGATGAATGTGATGACTATACACATGGGATATTGTGGCCCCTACTGTAATCAATAACATTTATGGCGGGGCTTGGTACATTGGGAATCATTTATTAAAACAGCCTTTTTACTTATCCCAGCCAATCACAGAACAGCTTTTACTTTTCCAGGTCAGTTAAAACAACCTTAGCTGAGCTCTAATTGGTTAGGATGGGCAACTAGTTTTCTAGTGAGCAGATTTATTAATGAGGCCCAATGTACCCCGCTGTATAAATGATTGAAAATATTAGATGTCATCATAGAGGTCAATAAACTGTAGAAAATCACTTGCCCGGACCTCATGTTTCTAATTGGGTGACTGGTAATATTTGTATCATTTACAGCATTAGCTGGGCATTATCTTGTGTGTAGGCATCATCGCCATGTAGTAGTCTCTAGCTCATTTCTTTGACACTGTAGAATTTTACATATTATTATCTTGTATAGACATGGGATTTCAGAATAGATTAAATGTATTTGTTATTCTTTGTTATTTCCTGGATGACATTGTATTTTGTGTATACCATGTGGGGGACCCTGTGTACACTATATGTCAGGGCTATTGACTTTTGTGCACTTTATATACAATTTGAGAATGTGTTAATATTTTTGTATACAAGTATTATCTGTATCTTAAAGGTTTTTTTTAATTAATGTTGGGACATTTTTATGCACGTGCATCTACTTGTTTTTCATTGCCATGTTTTCTATGTATAAATATACTGGAATAAAGTACAAAATCCACTGTCTTGGAGTGAAATTTCTTCTAACCTCACCAACTAATGAAAAAGATGGTATCATATTGACCAGGGGCGAGGTGGGCCAGAGGGGCACATGCCCTCCAAGCCGGTGGCCAAGCAGCTGCTTCTTTACAGACTGCAGGGCGGCCCTGTATCTTTCATTGTGTACATGTGCCAGCTGGGCATCTGCAGCCCAGAACAGCCGGCACAGGCCACGTTCTTATGCCTGCCGGAGAGAAGCTTCAGCCGCTGAGCAGTACGAGAGGGCAGACATCTTTGATTCTTGTAAGGCCACGACCCCACTATCAGTATTCGGTCAGTATTCGGTCAGTATTTTTTCACAGGAGTGGGAGACAAAACCAGGAGTTGGTGATAAATGCAGAATTGGTGACTTGTTTCTATTATACCTTTTCTCTGATTGTTACTGACCTGGTTTTGGTTCCCACCCCTGAGAAAATATACTGACCAAATACTGATAGTGGGGCCGTGGCCTTAGCCTGAGCTCCGGATAGTGGTCAGGACAGGAGATTTATACTTTTTGTAGAGTGTGGAAGTGGCAGGATGCTGCTCACCTCCTGACAAGTCCAGGGCCAGATCCTGAATGTTATCTATGGTCGCTCTGCTGAGGATCAGAAAGATTTATTGTAGCAGATGGACCCTTCAAGCAGGTTGGGGTCGTGCTGTCAGTGTGAGGTCATCGGCTCTCGATCTGTATGAATGTTCAAATCACATCGGACCTGAGATCGAGACACTTCAGACCTTACTATACAGACCCCTGCCCCAGACTGATCCTGCACCAGCTACAGGGCCAGAGCCGGCATAACCACCCATTGCACCAGGGCAAGTGCCAGGGCCCTGGGCAAGAGGGGGGGGGGCCCACTCACAGTTGGGGACACTGGAACGCTATTGGGCCTGTGAGTTGGGGGGGCCCGGTGTAACCCCCCCACCCCCCCCCCCCCCGTGCTTTACGGTGTTTGAAATACTCACCTCTCGTCATACCCTGCTGGCCGCAGGTCCAGTCTCCTCTGCGTCTTCTGACTCTGTCACGTCTCAGTGTTGAAGAGACAGGACTTGTAGCCAGCAGGGTATGAGGAGAGGTGAGTATTTTATTATTTATTTTTTATGTATGGGGCCCATTCTCTATGGAGCATTATATGGGGCCCATTCTCTATCGTGCATTATATGGGGCCCATTCTCTATGGTGCATTATATGGAGCCCATTCTCTATGGAGCATTATATGGGGCCCATTCTCTATGGAGCATTATATGGGGCCCATTATTCTGTATGGCATATTACATGACGCCCATTATTCTTCATGGAGTAATATATGGGGTCAATTATGGTGTAATGAGCATTATATGGGGTTCATTATTCTGTATAGAGCATTATATGGGGCCTATTATTCTGTATGGAACATTATATGGGGTCCATTATTCAGTATGGAGCCCATTCTGTATAGAGGACTATGTGGTGCCCATAATACTGTATGGAGTGCTATGTAGTGCCCATAATACTGTATGGAGGACTATGTGGTGTCCACAATACTGTATGGAGGACTATGTGGTGCTCATACTACTGTATGGAGGACTATAATGTACAGTCTAAAATGAAAACTTTTGAATCCCCCCATGACACGCCCCATGCACTGTGAGGATTCGCCGGTTTCTGAGCTATTATAGAATTTACAATAGATATCACTCATGTAATGTAAGAAGTACCGTATTTTTCGGACTATAAGATGCACCGGACCATAAGACTCACCTAGGTTTTAGAGGAGGAAAATAAAAATAAAAAAATTTAAGCCAAAAATGTGTTCCTGATGCACTTTTAAGGGGGAGGGGGTCTTCTGCTGACACTGGTATAGGGGTAATGTCCCCCAATTCTGACAATATCCCCCATCCTGGTATATATGCCCCCCCCCCTTCCTTTTATACGTGGTCCCCATCCCCATCCTGGTATGCATGGCACCCCTCATCCCTATCCCGGTATGCATGGCACCCCTCATCCCTATCCCGGTATGCATGGCACCCCTCATCCCTGTCCCGGTATGCATGGCACCCCTCATCCCTGTCCCGGTATGCATGGCACCCCTCATCCCTGTCCCGGTATGCATGGCACCCCTCATCCCTGTCCCGGTATGCATGGCACCCCTCGTCCCTGTCCCGGTATGCATGACACCCCTCATCCTTATCCTGGTATAGTGGTATGCATGGCACCCCTCATCCCTGTCCTGGTATAGTGGTATGCATGGCACCCCTCATCCCTGTCCTGGTATGTATGGCACCTCTAATCCCCATCATGCTGCACATGGCCCCCTCAGCGTTACCCTGGTATGTATGGCCTCCTCATCCCCCATCCTGGTATGCATGGCTCTCTCATCCCCAATCCTGGTATGCATGACTCTCTCATCCCCAATCCTGGTATGCATGGTTCCCTCATCCCCCAATCCTGGTATGCATGGTCCCCTCATCCCCCAATCCAGGTATGCATGGTCCCCTCATCCCCCAATCCAGGTATGCATGGTACCCCTCATCCCTATTCTGGTATGCATAGAACCCCACTTTCCTATCCTTGTATGCATGGTACCCCTCACCCCCCAATCCTGGTATGTATGGCACAACTCACCCCCCAATCCTGGTATGTATGGCACCCCTCACCCCCAATCCTGGTTTTCATGGTTCAGTCACCCCCCAAATCCTGGTATGTATGGCACCCCTCACCCCCCAATCCTGGTATGTATGGCATCCCTCACCCCCCAATCCTGGTTTTCATGGTTCAGTCACCCCCCAAATCCTGGTATGCATTGTACCCCTCATCCCCCAATCCTGGTATGCATGGTCCCCTCACACCCCTTTCCTGGTATGTATGGTACCCCTCACCCCCCATTCCTGGTATGTATGGCACCACTCACCCCCCAATCCTGGTATGTATGGCACCCCTCACCCCCAATCCTGGTTTTCATGGTTCAGTCACCCCCCAAATCCTGGTATGTATGGCACCCCTCACCCCCCAATCCTGGTATATATGGCACCCCTCACCCCCCAATCCTGGTATGTATGGCACCCCTCACCCCCCAATCCTGGTTTTCATGGTTCAGTCAGCCCCCAAATCCTGGTATGCATTGTACCCCTCACACCCCTTTCCTGGTATGTATGGTACCCTTCACACCCCATTGCTGGTATGTATTGCACCCCTCATCCCTTTCACGGTGCACAGATACAAAAAAATAAACACATACTCACCTTTCTTCCCTGTGCTCCAGCGCTTCTGTACCCTGTTCTGCCGGGGAGCAGTGCGGCGCCAGAGTACGCGTGTGCCCATACCGTGCTGTTCAACGCCATTTTGCTGAAGACACACTGCAAATATGTCTTCAGTAAAATGGCGCCGGATAGAGTTATGCACATGTGCCGATTCCAACGCCTTCACTCCTGCCCTGGTCTCCGGCGAGAAGAGAAGCACCGCTGCAAAGCTCCTCCCGGTCAGGCAATTATGGCGCCGGAGATCGCGGTATGTGTTCAGTGTCTACGCATACCGCAATCTCCGGCGCCATACACACTCCTCTTACCTGTAACGTAATGGGTTCTTCTGTCTAGAGCCAGACTGCGCAGGCATGTAGCGCTTGCCAAGTCTTTAAAGGCTTCAGACAGAGGGAGGCTTGTAGTGTTATATTATATATACAGTACAGACCAAAAGTTTATTTAAAGATTTTTCTGTATTTTCATGACTCTGAATATTGTACATTCACACTGAAGGCATCAAAAGTATGAATTAACACATGTGGAATTATATACTTAACAAAAAAGTGTGAAACAACTGAAAATATGTCTTATATTCTAGGTTCTTCAAAGTAGCCACCTTTTGCTTTGATGACTGCTTTGCACACTCTTGGCATTCTCTTGATGAGCTTCAAGAGGGAGTCACCGGAAATGGTCTTCCAACAATCTTGACGGAGTTCCCAGAGATGCTTAGCACTTGTTGGCCTTTTTGCCTTCACTCTGCGGTCCAGCTCACTCCAAACCATCTCGATTGGGTTCAGGTCTGGTGACTGTGGAGGCCAGGTCATCTGGCGTAGCACCCCATCACTCTCCTTCTTGGTCAAATAGCCCTTACACAGCCTGGAGGTGTGTTTGGGGTCATTGTCCTGTTGAAAAATAAATGATGGTCCAGCTAAACGCAAACCGGATGGAATAGCATGCCGCTGCAAGATGCTGTGGTAGCCATGCTGGTTCAGTATGCCTTAAATTTAGAATAAATCCCCAACAGTGTCACCAGCAAAGCACCCCCACACCATCACACCTCCTCCTCCATGCTTCACGGTGGGAACCAGGCATGTAGAGTCCATCCGTTCACCTTTTCTGCGTCGCACAAAAACACAGTGGTTGGAACCAAAGATCTCAAATTTGGACTTATCAGACCAAAGCACAGATTTCCACTGGTCTAATGTCCATTCCTTGTGTTCCTTATCCCAAACAAGTCTCTTCTGCTTGTTGCCTGTCCTTAGCAGTGGTTTCCTAGCAGCTATTTTACCATGAAGGCCTGCTGCACAAAGTCTCCTCTTAACAGTTGTTGTAGAGATGTGTCTGCTGCTAGAACTCTGTGTGGCATTGACCTGGTCTCTAATCTGAGCTGCTGTTAACCTGCGATTTCTGAGGCTGGTGACTCGGATAAACTTATCCTCAGAAGCAGAGGTGACTCTTGGTCTTCCTTTCCTGGGGCGGTCCTCATGTGAGCCAGTTTCTTTGTTTTCTTGATGGGTTTTGCAACTGCACTTGGGGATACATTCAAAGTTTTCCCAATTTTTCGGACTGACAGACCTTCATTTCTTAAAGTAATGATGGCCACTCGTTTTTCTTTACTTAGAATTTGTATTATGGTAAGAAAAAAGCAGCTAACAGTCTATTCATTAGGACTATCAGCTGTGTATCCAGCTGATTTCTGCACAACACAACTGATGGTCCCAACCCCATTTATAAGGCAAGAAATCCCACTTATTAAACCTGACAGGGCACACCTGTGAAGTGAAAACCATTTCCGGTGACTACCTCTTGAAGCTCATCAAGAGAATGCCAAGAGTGTGCAAAGCAGTCATCAAAGCAAAAGGTGGCTACTTTGAAGAACCTAGAATATAAGACATATTTTCAGTTGTTTCACACTTTTTTGTTAAGTATATAATTCCACATGGGTTAATTCATAGTTTTGATGCCTTCAGTGTGAATGTACAATATTCAGAGTCATGAAAATACAGAAAAATCTTTAAATGAGAAGGTGTGTCCAAACTTTTGGTCTGTACTGTATATATATATGTGACTACTATGTCTCTATAAATGTGATACTCATGTGTTTGTGATCCTCCATTGCTATACTCTGTACGATTGTCTTTTAATTTTTGCAATATTTAATAAAGATTTATTTTAGCGGCAATAAGCGCCTATTGTTTCATTTTGGTGGTATCTATAGTTTTGGTGTTGTCTGTAGTGATAAAGTCTTGGATTACTCATGCTCCTTATGTTGGTAGTCATATATATGACAGTGTATCTACTGTAAAACATCTGATGTCTGTATCACAGTATTTGATATACCAGTCACATATTATTGGCTGGCAAATTTTAGCCTGGGGGGCAAGCACAATGCAGCGGCCCATGAGTGTCGCGGCCATCTTTAGGCTTGAGTTTCATGTAGCACCTGATGAGTATAGCATGTGTGCGACCAAGGTACATCTGCTAACAACCCATTTCATAAAGATCACAGCTTTTTTGAGCTGTACTGGTAGAAATGAATTACAAATGGTTCACTTATTGTTAATGGCTGCACAGTTTTTGCAAAAGCATGCGGCCATTACCAAGAAACAAGCAATTTGCACTTAATATCTAATCATATAGTGGAAAAACAGTAGTTAAATGATTGGCAGTGAGCTCCTGTGCTTGGTTTGCACAGTCATGCTGAAAGAGTCCTATTAAAAGCCTAACTGTAGCTTCCAAATTAGTTTTACATGTTGGATAAACCCTTTATTTGTCCTGCTTATTCTTTTCTTTTAAACATCTTTTTATTAAGGTTTTTTTTAAAGAAGGTTAACAATTGAACAAAGAAAAGTCACATTGTTAATGAAACAAATCAAAGATAACGATATCACATAGATTATAAGAGCAGAAATTGACCAGACTGCATAAATTTCAGCCAAACATTGACACGTTTCGGAAGAGAGAAAAAATATAAGAGAGAGGTTCAATTCTTTTGAACATGTCGTAGTACAAAATTGTGGTCACATAACATGTTATCATATTCAAGAAGGTTTATTGTGATATCCTGGAAATAAAAACTTCAGAAGAGAAAAAGAAAAAAAAAAAACCTGGAGAAGGGGGGAAGGTTGAAAGGGAAGTGGGATGAACGGGGAGATGAGATGGAGGGGGGGGGGGGACTACAAAGATATAGATGATGGGGGGGGGGGGACTACAAAGATATAGATGATGGGAGGGGGGGGGAGTTGGGATTAGAATGGGCTAGCGATCTGAGTATTTTAGGTTAGTATTGTGCGGTCTGTAATATATTTGTGCCAGGGACGCCATATCAACGAGAATTGTTTATGCCTTTTTTCATCCCAACTAGTCAATTCTTCTAGCCTGTATACTTGTTCAACCTTCATTTCCCAGAGTGAGATATTTGGGGTCTTCGCAGATTTCCATAAGGATGTCACAAGTAACTTAGCCGAGGCCAGGAGCTGTCTAAGAAGGGTTAATTTTATTTTAGGGAAGTTATCTAGGAACAGAAACAGAAGGCAGATCTCCGGCGAGGTCAAGAGTTGCAAGTTTAAAATTGTATTAATAGTTTGAATTATTTTTGTCCAGAAGGGCTTAATCAATGTACAGTTCCACCACATGTGGAGCATAGTGCCCACATCAGAAGAGCATCTCCAGCAGTTAGGATCAAGTCCTTTGTAACATTTCTGAAGTTTTGATGGAGTCATATACCACCTGGAGAGAACTTTATAGCCATTCTCTTGTACTCTAACACATCTAGAGGAGACTTTAGGTGCTAGTAGTAATCTTTTAATTTCAGATGGGGTGAAAGGCCTATTCAGATCCTGTTCCCACTTCATTACATATGGCAGTTTCTTAGGGGTTCTGGCTAGGCATAATTGTTTTTGTAGAGCTGATAACGTTCTTTTTTAGGGGTTTTTTGCAGCTATAAGTTTTTCAAAATCAGTCATTTCCCTAATATAATTTGGAGTTTTAAAGACTAGTTTTAAGTTAGACATAAATTTCTGGTACATAAAGGGGTGAAAAGAGATAGTATCTAGCATTTGATTGAGTTCTGCCAAGCAGGGCATGACCCCATTATCTGTAATTTTTTGGAGTGGTGTTATCAAGTTGCGAATTGAGTTGTGTATTGTGGCATTATGGGCTGGAGAAAGGAGAGAACTAGGTCTGTAACTTGTAGTAGAGGGGAGGGAAACGGGGAGCATATTTGTCTTATATGGGGATTGGACCAGATTTTAAAAGTAGTGGCGGTGAAAGGGTTTTTAATTGATGTATACCTAGTACTACTTGAGGGCGTGAGGATGAGCTGTCTAAGGGGGAATTTAAGGATTGTTTCTTCTACTTTAATCCATTGCTTCTGTGGTGGGAGCCTGATCCATCCACGACTCTTTGGAGATGAGTGGCTTGTTGAAGTATCTTTAGATCTGGCAGATCTATACCTCCTTCAGAGTGTGGGAGGGATAATATTTGTAAGGGAAGTCTGGGTTTTTGGTTGTGCCACAGAAAACGGCTGAGGAGTTTTCGTATGTCAATGAAAAAAGAATTAGGTAGGTGGATTGGAAGGGCTTGCACTAGATAAGTTATTTTTGGCCATATCATACATTTAAGGAGATTTTTCCTACCCAACCAGGAGATGTATGAGATATTCCAGTTGGGGGTAAGTTTCTGGATTTTCTGCAATAGCAGTGGGAAGTTTAACTTATAAAGTTCTTGTAGGTTTGGAGAAATCTCAACTCCCAAGAAACATATTGATGGGGGGGACCAGGTAAAGGGGGACCCGATTGCCATTTGTGTTTTTTGTGGTTCTGGGATATTTATATTTAAGACTTGAGATTTGCTAAGATTCACCTTAAAATTTGATAGTGCACCGTATTCCTTGAGTAATGTCAGGATAACTGGGACAGATATTCTCGGGTTAGAGGTCATGATCAGTAGATCGTCTGCGTATGCTGCGATTTTATGTTCAGTACCAGCTGATTTGATGCCAACGATCCTCCCCTCCTCTCTGAGCTTTTGTAGTAAAGGTTCTAGTGTAAGAATAAAAAGGAGAGGGGAAAGCGGGCATCCCTGCCTGGTGCCGTTAGAAATATTAAAAGATGAAGACATAACATGAGAGAGGATTAGATACACTGCTCAGCAGACAGTATCACACCGGATAGGATTAGATACACAGCTCAGCAGACAGTATCACACCGGATAGGATTAGATACACAGCTCAGCAGACAGTATCACACCGGATAGGATTAGATACACAGCTCAGCAGACAGTATCACACCGGATAGGATTAGATACACAGCTCAGCAGACAGTATCACACCGGATAGGATTAGATACACAGTTCAGCAGACAGTATCACACCGGATAGGATTAGATACACAGCTCAGCAGACAGTATCACACAGGAAAGGATTAGATACACTGCTCAGCAGACAGTATCACACAGGAGAGGATTAGATACACGGCTCAGCAGACAGTATCACACCGGATAGGATTAGATACACAGCTCAGCAGACAGTATCACACAGGAGAGGATTAGATACACTGCTCAGCAGACAGTATCGCACAGGAGAGGATTAGATACACGGCTCAGCAGACAGTATCACACCGGATAGGATTAGATACACAGCTCAGCAGACAGTATCACACCGGATAGGATTAGATACACAGCTCAGCAGACAGTATCACACCGGATAGGATTAGATACACAGCTCAGCAGACAGTATCACACAGGAGAAGATTAGATACACTGCTCAGCAGACATTATCACACAGAAGAAGATTAGATACACAGCTCAGCAGACAGTATCACACAGGAGAAGATTAGATACACAGCTCAGCAGACAGTATCACACAGGAGAAGATTAGATACACAGCTCAGCAGACAGTATCACACAGAAGATTAGATACACAGCTCAGCAGACAGTATCACACAGGAGAAGATTAGATACACAGCTCAGCAGACAGTATCACACAGGAGAAGATTAGATACACAGCTCAGCAGACAGTATCACACAGGAGAAGATTAGATACACGGCTCAGCAGACAGTATCACACCGGATAGGATTAGATACACAGCTCAGCAGACAGTATCACACCGGATAGGATTAGATACACAGCTCAGCAGACAGTATCACACCGGATAGGATTAGATACACAGCTCAGCAGACAGTATCACACAGGATAGGATTAGATACACAGCTCAGCAGACAGTATCACACAGGATAGGATTAGATACACAGCTCAGCAGACAGTATCACACCGGATAGGATTAGATACACAGCTCAGCAGACAGTATCACACCGGATAGGATTAGATACACAGCTCAGCAGACAGTATCACACCGGATAGGATTAGATACACAGCTCAGCAGACAGTATCACACCGGATAGGATTAGATACACAGCTCAGCAGACAGTATCACACCGAATAGGATTAGATACACAGCTCAGCAGACAGTATCACACCGAATAGGATTAGATACACAGCTCAGCAGACAGTATCACACAGGAGAGGATTAGATACACAGCTCAGCAGACAGTATCACACAGGAGAGGATTAGAAACACTGCTCAGCAGACAGTATCACACAGGAGAGGATTAGATACAATGCTCAGCAGACAGTATCACACAGGAGAGGATTAGATACACAGCTCAGCAGACAGTATCACACAGGAGAGGATTAGATACATAGCTCAGCAGACAGTATCACACAGGAGAGGATTAGATACACAGCTCAGCAGACAGTATCACACAGGAGAGGATTAGATACACAGCTCAGCAGACAGTATCACAAAGGATAGGATTAGATACACGGCTCAGCAGATAGTATCACACAGGAGAGGATTAGAAACACTGCTCAGCAGACAGTATCACACAGGAGAGGATTAGATACAATGCTCAGCAGACAGTATCACACAGGAGAGGATTAGATACACAGCTCAGCAGACAGTATCACACAGGAGAGGATTAGATACATAGCTCAGCAGACAGTATCACACAGGAGAGGATTAGATACACGGCTCAGCAGACAGTATCACACAGGAGAGGATTAGATACACAGCTCAGCAGACAGTATCACACAGGAGAGGATTACATACACGGCTCAGCAGACAGTATGACACAGGAGAGGATTAGATACACGGCTCAGCAGACAGTATCACACAGGAGAGGATTAGATACACAGCTCAGCAGACAGTATCATACAGGGTAGGATTAGATACACAGCTCAGCAGACAGTATCACACCGGATAGGATTAGATACACAGCTCAGCAGATGGTATCACACAGGAGAGGATTAGAGATACAGCTCAGCAGACAGTATGACACAGGAGAGGATTAGATACACGGCTCAGCAGACAGTATCACACAGGAGAGGATTAGATACACAGCTCAGCAGACAGTATCACACAGGAGAGGATTAGATACACGGCTCAGCAGACAGTATCACACAGGGGAGGATTAGATACACGGCTCAGCAGACAGTATCGCACAGGGGAGGATTAGATACACGGCTCAGCAGACAGTATCGCACAGGAGAGGATTAGATACACAGCTCAGCAGACAGTATCACACAGGACAGGATTAGATACACGGCTCAGCAGACAGTATCACACAGGAGAGGATTAGATACACAGCTCAGCAGACAGTATCACACAGGAGAGGATTACATACACGGCTCAGCAGACAGTATGACACAGGAGAGGATTAGATACACGGCTCAGCAGACAGTATCACACAGGAGAGGATTAGATACACAGCTCAGCAGACAGTATCATACAGGGTAGGATTAGATACACAGCTCAGCAGACAGTATCACACCGGATAGGATTAGATACACAGCTCAGCAGACAGTATCACACCGAATAGGATTAGATACACAGCTCAGCAGACAGTATCACACCGAATAGGATTAGATACACAGCTCAGCAGACAGTATCACACAGGAGAAGATTAGATACACAGCTCAGCAGACAGTATCACACAGGAGAAGATTAGATACACAGCTCAGCAGACAGTATCACACAGGAGAGGATTAGATACACGGCTCAGCACACAGTATCACACAGGAGAGGATTAGAAACACTGCTCAGCAGACAGTATCACACAGGAGAGGATTAGATACAATGCTCAGTAGACAGTATCACACAGGATAGGATTAGATACACGGCTCAGCAGACAGTATCACACAGGAGAGGATTAGATACACGGCTCAGCAGACAGTATCACACAGGAGAGGATTAGATACATGGCTCAGCAGATGGTATCACACAGGAGAGGATTAGAGATACAGCTCAGCAGACAGTATCACACAGGAGAGGATTAGATACACGGCTCAGCAGACAGTATGACACAGGAGAGGATTAGATACACGGCTCAGCAGACAGTATCACACAGGAGAGGATTAGATACACGGCTCAGCAGACAGTATCACACAGGAGAGGATTAGATACACGGCTCAGCAGACAGTATCATACAGGGTAGGATTAGATACACAGCTCAGCAGACAGTATCACACAGGAGAGGATTAGATACACGGCTCAGCAGATAGTATCACACAGGATAGGATTAGATACACAGCTCGGCAGACAGTATCACACAGGACAGGATTAGATACACAGCTCAGCAGACATTATCACACAGGAGAGGATTAGATACACAGCTCAGCAGACATTATCACACAGGAGGGGATTAGATACATACACAGCTCAGCAGACAGTATCACACAGGAGAGGATTAGATACATAGCTCAGCAGACAGTATCACACAGGAGAGGATTAGATACACGGCTCAGCAGACAGTATCACACAGGAGGGGATTAGATACACAGCTCAGCAGACAGTACCACACAGTATAAGATTAGATACACTGCTCAGCAGACAGTATCACACAGGAGAGGATTAGATACACAGCTCAGCAGACAGTATCACACAGTATAAGATTAGATACACTGCTCAGCAGACAGTATCACACAGGAGAGGATTAGATACACAGCTCAGCAGACAGTATCGCACAGGAGAGGATTAGATACACGGCTCCACAGACAGTATCACACAGGAGAGGATTAGATACACAGCTCAGCAGATGGTATCACACAGGAAAGGATTAGATACATAGCTCAGCAGACGGTATCACACAGGACAGGATTAGATGCACAGCTCAGCAGACAGTATCACACAGGAGAGGATTAGATACACAGCTCAGCTGACAGTATCACATAGGACAGGATTAGATACACAGTTCATCAGACAGTATCACACAGGAGTGGATTAGATACACGGCTCAGCAGACAGTATCACGAAAGATAGGATTAGATACACAGTTCATCAGACAGTATCACACAGGAGACGATTAGATACACAGCTCAGCAGACAGTATCACACAGGATGGGATTAGATACACAGCTCAGCAGACAGTACCACACAGTATAAGATTAGATACACTGCTCAGCAGACAGTATCACACAGGAGAGGATTAGATACACTGCTCAGCAGACAGTATCACACAGGAGGGGATTAGATACACAGCTCAGCAGACAGTATCACACAGTATAAGATTAGATACACTGCTCAGCAGACTATCACACAGCATAGGATTAGATACACGGCTCAGCAGACAGTATCACACAGTAGAGGATTAGATACACAGCTCAGCAGACAGTATCACACAGGAGGGGATTAGATACACAGCTCAGGAGACAGTATCACACAGTATAAGATTAGATACACTGCTCAGCAGACAGTATCACACAAGAGAGGATTAGATACACAGCTCAGCAGACAGTATCGCACAGGAAAGGATTAGACACACTGCTCAGCAGACGGTATCGCACAGGAGAGGATTAGATACACGGCTCAGCAGACAGTATCGCACAGGAGAGGATTAGATACACAGCTCAGCAGACAGTATCACACAGGAAAGGATTAGATACATAGCTCAGCAGACGGTATCACACAGGACAGGATTAGATGCACAGCTCAGCAGACAGTATCACATAGGAGAGGATTAGATACACAGCTCAGCTGACAGTATCACATAGGACAGGATTAGATACACAGCTCAGCAGACAGTATCACACAGGATAGGATTAGATACACAGCTCAGCAGACAGTATCACACCGGATAGGATTAGATACACAGCTCAGCAGACAGTATCACACCGGATAGGATTAGATACACAGCTCAGCAGACAGTATCACACCGGATAGGATTAGATACACAGCTCAGCAGACAGTATCACACCGGATAGGATTAGATACACAGCTCAGCAGACAGTATCACACCGAATAGGATTAGATACACAGCTCAGCAGACAGTATCACACCGAATAGGATTAGATACACAGCTCAGCAGACAGTATCACACAGGAGAGGATTAGATACACAGCTCAGCAGACAGTATCACACAGGAGAGGATTAGAAACACTGCTCAGCAGACAGTATCACACAGGAGAGGATTAGATACAATGCTCAGCAGACAGTATCACACAGGAGAGGATTAGATACACAGCTCAGCAGACAGTATCACACAGGAGAGGATTAGATACATAGCTCAGCAGACAGTATCACACAGGAGAGGATTAGATACACAGCTCAGCAGACAGTATCACACAGGAGAGGATTAGATACACAGCTCAGCAGACAGTATCACAAAGGATAGGATTAGATACACGGCTCAGCAGATAGTATCACACAGGAGAGGATTAGAAACACTGCTCAGCAGACAGTATCACACAGGAGAGGATTAGATACAATGCTCAGCAGACAGTATCACACAGGAGAGGATTAGATACACAGCTCAGCAGACAGTATCACACAGGAGAGGATTAGATACATAGCTCAGCAGACAGTATCACACAGGAGAGGATTAGATACACAGCTCAGCAGACAGTATCACACAGGAGAGGATTAGATACACAGCTCAGCAGACAGTATCACACAGGAGAGGATTAGATACACAGCTCAGCAGACAGTATCACACAGGAGAGGATTAGATACATAGCTCAGCAGACAGTATCACACAGGAGAGGATTAGATACACAGCTCAGCAGACAGTATCACACAGGAGAGGATTAGATACACGGCTCAGCAGATGGTATCACACAGGAGAGGATTAGAGATACAGCTCAGCAGACAGTATGACACAGGAGAGGATTAGATACACGGCTCAGCAGACAGTATCACACAGGAGAGGATTAGATACACAGCTCAGCAGACAGTATCACACAGGAGAGGATTAGATACACGGCTCAGCAGACAGTATCACACAGGGGAGGATTAGATACACGGCTCAGCAGACAGTATCGCACAGGGGAGGATTAGATACACGGCTCAGCAGACAGTATCGCACAGGAGAGGATTAGATACACAGCTCAGCAGACAGTATCACACAGGACAGGATTAGATACACGGCTCAGCAGACAGTATCACACAGGAGAGGATTAGATACACAGCTCAGCAGACAGTATCACACAGGAGAGGATTAGATACACGGCTCAGCAGACAGTATGACACAGGAGAGGATTAGATAAACGGCTCAGCAGACAGTATCGCACAGGGGAGGATTAGATACACGGCTCAGCAGACAGTATCACACAGGAGAGGATTAGATACACAGCTCAGCAGACAGTATCATACAGGGTAGGATTAGATACACAGCTCAGCAGACAGTATCACACTGGATAGGATTAGATACACAGCTCAGCAGACAGTATCACACCGGATAGGATTAGATACACAGCTCAGCAGACAGTATCACACCGAATAGGATTAGATACACAGCTCAGCAGACAGTATCACACCGAATAGGATTAGATACACAGCTCAGCAGACAGTATCACACAGGAGAAGATTAGATACACGGCTCAGCAGACAGTATCACACAGGAGAGGATTAGATACACGGCTCAGCAGACAGTATGACACAGGAGAGGATTAGATACACGGCTCAGCAGACAGTATCATACAGGGTAGGATTAGATACACAGCTCAGCAGACAGTATCACACCGGATAGGATTAGATACACAGCTCAGCAGACAGTATCACACCGGATAGGATTAGATACACAGCTCAGCAGACAGTATCACACCGAATAGGATTAGATACACAGCTCAGCAGACAGTATCACACCGAATAGGATTAGATACACTGCTCAGCAGACAGTATCACACCGAATAGGATTAGATACACAGCTCAGCAGACAGTATCACACCGAATAGGATTAGATACACAGCTCAGCAGACAGTATCACACAGGAGAAGATTAGATACACAGCTCAGCAGACAGTATCACACAGGAGAAGATTAGATACACGGCTCAGCACACAGTATCACACAGGAGAGGATTAGAAACACTGCTCAGCAGACAGTATCACACAGGAGAGGATTAGATACAATGCTCAGTAGACAGTATCACACAGGATAGGATTAGATACACGGCTCAGCAGACAGTATCACACAGGAGAGGATTAGATACACGGCTCAGCAGACAGTATCACACAGGAGAGGATTAGATACACGGCTCAGCAGATGGTATCACACAGGAGAGGATTAGAGATACAGCTCAGCAGACAGTATCACACAGGAGAGGATTAGATACACGGCTCAGCAGACAGTATGACACAGGAGAGGATTAGATACACGGCTCAGCAGACAGTATCACACAGGAGAGGATTAGATACACGGCTCAGCAGACAGTATCACACAGGAGAGGATTAGATACACGGCTCAGCAGACAGTATCATACAGGGTAGGATTAGATACACAGCTCAGCAGACAGTATCACACAGGAGAGGATTAGATACACGGCTCAGCAGATAGTATCACACAGGATAGGATTAGATACACAGCTCGGCAGACAGTATCACACAGGACAGGATTAGATACACAGCTCAGCAGACATTATCACACAGGAGAGGATTAGATACACAGCTCAGCAGACAGTATCACACAGGAGGGGATTAGATACACAGCTCAGCAGACAGTACCACACAGTATAAGATTAGATACACTGCTCAGCAGACAGTATCACACAGGAGAGGATTAGATACACAGCTCAGCAGACAGTATCACACAGTATAAGATTAGATACACTGCTCAGCAGACAGTATCACACAGGAGAGGATTAGATACACAGCTCAGCAGACAGTATCGCACAGGAGAGGATTAGATACACAGCTCAGCAGACGGTATCGCACAGAAGAGGATTAGATACACGGCTCCACAGACAGTATCACACAGGAGAGGATTAGATACACAGCTCAGCAGATGGTATCACACAGGAAAGGATTAGATACATAGCTCAGCAGACGGTATCACACAGGACAGGATTAGATGCACAGCTCAGCAGACAGTATCACACAGGAGAGGATTAGATACACAGCTCAGCTGACAGTATCACATAGGACAGGATTAGATACACAGTTCATCAGACAGTATCACACAGGAGTGGATTAGATACACGGCTCAGCAGACAGTATCACGAAAGATAGGATTAGATACACAGTTCATCAGACAGTATCACACAGGAGACGATTAGATACACAGCTCAGCAGACAGTATCACACAGGATGGGATTAGATACACAGCTCAGCAGACAGTACCACACAGTATAAGATTAGATACACTGCTCAGCAGACAGTATCACACAGGAGAGGATTAGATACACTGCTCAGCAGACAGTATCACACAGGAGGGGATTAGATACACAGCTCAGCAGACAGTATCACACAGTATAAGATTAGATACACTGCTCAGCAGACTATCACACAGCATAGGATTAGATACACGGCTCAGCAGACAGTATCACACAGGAGAGGATTAGATACACAGCTCAGCAGACAGTATCACACAGGAGGGGATTAGATACACAGCTCAGGAGACAGTATCACACAGTATAAGATTAGATACACTGCTCAGCAGACAGTATCACACAAGAGAGGATTAGATACACAGCTCAGCAGACAGTATCGCACAGGAAAGGATTAGACACACTGCTCAGCAGACGGTATCGCACAGGAGAGGATTAGATACACGGCTCAGCAGACAGTATCGCACAGGAGAGGATTAGATACACAGCTCAGCAGACAGTATCACACAGGAAAGGATTAGATACATAGCTCAGCAGACGGTATCACACAGGACAGGATTAGATGCACAGCTCAGCAGACAGTATCACACAGGAGAGGATTAGATACACAGCTCAGCAGACAGTATCGCACAGGAGAGGATTAGATACACAGCTCAGCAGACGGTATCGCACAGAAGAGGATTAGATACACGGCTCCACAGACAGTATCACACAGGAGAGGATTAGATACACAGCTCAGCAGATGGTATCACACAGGAAAGGATTAGATACATAGCTCAGCAGACGGTATCACACAGGACAGGATTAGATGCACAGCTCAGCAGACAGTATCACACAGGAGAGGATTAGATACACAGCTCAGCTGACAGTATCACATAGGACAGGATTAGATACACAGTTCATCAGACAGTATCACACAGGAGTGGATTAGATACACGGCTCAGCAGACAGTATCACGAAAGATAGGATTAGATACACAGTTCATCAGACAGTATCACACAGGAGACGATTAGATACACAGCTCAGCAGACAGTATCACACAGGATGGGATTAGATACACAGCTCAGCAGACAGTACCACACAGTATAAGATTAGATACACTGCTCAGCAGACAGTATCACACAGGAGAGGATTAGATACACTGCTCAGCAGACAGTATCACACAGGAGGGGATTAGATACACAGCTCAGCAGACAGTATCACACAGTAGAGGATTAGATACACGGCTCAGCAGACAGTATCACACAGGAGAGGATTAGATACACAGCTCAGCAGACAGTATCACACAGGAGGGGATTAGATACACAGCTCAGGAGACAGTATCACACAGTATAAGATTAGATACACTGCTCAGCAGACAGTATCACACAAGAGAGGATTAGATACACAGCTCAGCAGACAGTATCGCACAGGAAAGGATTAGACACACTGCTCAGCAGACGGTATCGCACAGGAGAGGATTAGATACACGGCTCAGCAGACAGTATCGCACAGGAGAGGATTAGATACACAGCTCAGCAGACAGTATCACACAGGAAAGGATTAGATACATAGCTCAGCAGACGGTATCACACAGGACAGGATTAGATGCACAGCTCAGCAGACAGTATCACACAGGAGAGGATTAGATACACAGCTCAGCTGACAGTATCACATAGGACAGGATTAGATACACAGTTCATCAGACAGTATCACACAGGAGTGGATTAGATACACAGCTCAGCAGACAGTATCGCACAGGGCGGGATTAGATATATGACACAGCAGACAGTATCACACAGGAGAGGATTAGATACACAGCTCAGCTGACAGTATCACATAGGACAGGATTAGATACACAGTTCATCAGACAGTATCACACAGGAGAGGATTAGATACACAGTTCATCAGACAGTATCACACAGGAGAGGATTAGATACACAGCTCAGCAGACAGTAACGCACAGGAGAGGATTAGATACACGGCTCAGCAGACAGTATCACACAGGAGAGGATTAGATACACAGCTCAGCAGACAGTATCACACAGGATAGGATTAGATACACAGCTCAGCTGACAGTATCACACAGGATAGGATTAGATACACGGCTCAGCAGACATTATCACACAGTAGATGATTAGATACACAGCATAGGATTAGATACACAGCTCAGCAGACAGTATCACACAGCATAGGATTAGATACACTTCTCAGCAGACAGAATCACACAGGAGGGGATTAGATACACAGCTCAGCAGACAGTATCACAGGATAAGATTAGATACACTGCTCAGCAGACGGTATCACACAGGACAGGATTAGATGCATAGCTCAGCAGACGGTATCACAAAGGACAAGATTAGATACACAGCTCAGCAGACAGTATCACACAGGAGAGGATTAGATACACAGTTCATCAGACAGTATCGCACAGGGCGGGATTAGATATATGACACAGCAGACAGTATCACACAGGACAGGATTAGATACACAGCTCAGCTGACAGTATCACATAGGACAGGATTAGATACACAGTTCATCAGACAGTATCACACAGGAGAGGATTAGATACACAGCTCAGCAGACAGTAACGCACAGGAGAGGATTAGATACACAGCTCAGCACACAGTATCACACAGGAGAGGATTAGATACACGGCTCAGCAGACAGTATCACACAGGAGAGGATTAGATACACAGCTCTGCAGACAGTATCACACAGGATAGGATTAGATACACAGCTCAGCTGACAGTATCACACAGGATAGGATTAGATACATGGCTCAGCAGACATTATCACACAGGAGATGATTAGATACACAGCATAGGATTAGATACACAGCTCAGCAGACAGTATCACACAGCATAGGATTAGATACACTTCTCAGCAGACAGAATCACACAGGAGGGGATTAGATACACAGCTCAGCAGACAGTATCACAGGATAAGATTAGATACACTGCTCAGCAGACGGTATCACACAGGACAGGATTAGATGCATAGCTCAGCAGACGGTATCACAAAGGACAAGATTAGATACACAGCTCAGCAGACAGTATCACAAAGGAGAGGATTAGATAAACAGCTCAGCAGACAGTATTACACAGGAGAGGATTAGATACACAGTTCATCAGACATTATCACACAGGAGTGGATTAGATACACGGCTCAGCAGACAGTATCGCACAGGGCGGGATTAGATACACGACTCAGCAGATGGTATCACACAAGATAGGATTAGACACACAGTTCATCAGACAGTATCACACAGGATAGGATAAGATACACATCTCAGCACACAGTATCACACAGGAGAGGATTAGATACACGGCTCAGCAGACAGAGTCACACAGGAGAGGATTAGATACACAGCTCATCAGACAGTATCACACAGGAGAGGATTAGATACACAGCTCAGCAGACAGTATCACACAGGATGGGATTAGATACACAGCTCAGCAGACAGTACCACACAGTATAAGATTAGATACACTGCTCAGCAGACAGTATCACACAGGAGAGGATTAGATACACTGCTCAGCAGACAGTATCACACAGGAGGGGATTAGATACACAGCTCAGCAGACAGTATCACACAGTATAAGATTAGATACACTGCTCAGCAGACTATCACACAGCATAGGATTAGATACACGGCTCAGCAGACAGTATCACACAGGAGAGGATTAGATACACAGCTCAGCAGACAGTATCACACAGGAGGGGATTAGATACACAGCTCAGGAGACAGTATCACACAGTATAAGATTAGATACACTGCTCAGCAGACAGTATCACACAAGAGAGGATTAGATACACAGCTCAGCAGACAGTATCGCACAGGAAAGGATTAGACACACTGCTCAGCAGACGGTATCGCACAGGAGAGGATTAGATACACGGCTCAGCAGACAGTATCGCACAGGAGAGGATTAGATACACAGCTCAGCAGACAGTATCACACAGGAAAGGATTAGATACATAGCTCAGCAGACGGTATCACACAGGACAGGATTAGATGCACAGCTCAGCAGACAGTATCACACAGGAGAGGATTAGATACACAGCTCAGCTGACAGTATCACATAGGACAGGATTAGATACACAGTTCATCAGACAGTATCACACAGGAGAGGATTAGATACACAGTTCATCAGACAGTATCACACAGGAGAGGATTAGATACACAGCTCAGCAGACAGTAACGCACAGGAGAGGATTAGATACACGGCTCAGCAGACAGTATCACACAGGAGAGGATTAGATACACAGCTCAGCAGACAGTATCACACAGGATAGGATTAGATACACAGCTCAGCTGACAGTATCACACAGGATAGGATTAGATACACGGCTCAGCAGACATTATCACACAGTAGATGATTAGATACACAGCATAGGATTAGATACACAGCTCAGCAGACAGTATCACACAGCATAGGATTAGATACACTTCTCAGCAGACAGAATCACACAGGAGGGGATTAGATACACAGCTCAGCAGACAGTATCACAGGATAAGATTAGATACACAGCTCAGCAGACAGTATCACAAAGGAGAGGATTAGATAAACAGCTCAGCAGACAGTATCACACAGGAAAGGATTAGATACACAGCTCAGCAGACAGTATCACACAGGAGAGGATTAGATACACAGTTCATCAGACAGTATCACACAGGAGTGGATTAGATACACGGCTCAGCAGACAGTATCGCACAGGGCGGGATTAGATACACGACTCAGCAGATGGTATCACACAAGATAGGATTAGATACACAGTTCATCAGACAGTATCACACAGGATAGGATAAGATACACATCTCAGCACACAGTATCACACAGGAGAGGATTAGATACACGGCTCAGCAGACAGAGTCACACAGGAGAGGATTAGATACACAGCTCATCAGACAGTATCACACAGGAGAGGATTAGATACACAGCTCAGCAGACAGTATCACACAGGAGAGGATTAGATACACAGCTCAGCAGACAGTATCACACAGGACAGGATTAGATACACAGCTCAGCAGACAGTATCACACAGGAGAGGATTAGATACACAGTTCATCAGACAGTATCACACAGGAGAGGATTAGATACACAGCTCAGCAGACAGTATCACACAGGAGGGGATTAGAGACATAGCTCAGCAGACAGTATCACACAGGAGAGGATTAGATACACGGCTCAGCAGACAGTATCACACAGGAGAGGATTAGATACACGGCTCAGCAGACAGTATCACACAGGAGAGGATTAGATACACGGCTCAGCAGATGGTATCACACAGGAGAGGATTAGAAATACAGCTCAGCAGACAGTATCACACAGCAGAGGATTAGATACACGGCTCAGCAGACAGTATGACACAGGAGAGGATTAGATACACGGCTCAGCAGACAGTATCACACAGGAGAGGATTAGATACACGGCTCAGCAGACAGTATCACACAGGAGAGGATTAGATACACGGCTCAGCAGATAGTATCACACAGGATAGGATTAGATACACAGCTCAGCAGACGGTATCACACAGGACAGGATTAGATACACAGCTCAGCAGACATTATCACACAGGAGAGGATTAGATACACAGCTCAGCAGACATTATCACACAGGAGGGGATTAGATACATACACAGCTCAGCAGACAGTATCACACAGGACAGGATTAGATACATAGCTCAGCAGACAGTATCACACAGGAGAGGATTAGATACACGGCTCAGCAGACAGTATCACACAGGAGGGGATTAGATACACAGCTCAGCAGACAGTACCACACAGTATAAGATTAGATACACTGCTCAACAGACAGTATCACACAGGAGAGGATTAGATACACAGCTCAGCAGACAGTATCACACAGTATAAGATTAGATACACTGCTCAGCAGACAGTATCACACAGGAGAGGATTAGATACACAGCTCAGCAGACAGTATCGCACAGGAGAGGATTAGATACACAGCTCAGCAGACGGTATCGCACAGGAGAGGATTAGATACACGGCTCCACAGACAGTATCACACAGGAGAGGATTAGATACACAGCTCAGCAGACAGTATCACACAAGAGAGGATTAGATACACAGCTCAGCAGACAGTATCACACAGGAAAGGATTAGATACATAGCTCAGCAGACGGTATCACACAGGACAGGATTAGATGCACAGCTCAGCAGACAGTATCACACAGGAGAGGATTAGATACACAGCTCAGCTGACAGTATCACATAGGACAGGATTAGATACACAGTTCATCAGACAGTATCACACAGGAGTGGATTAGATACACAGCTCAGCAGACAGTATCGCACAGGGCGGGATTAGATATATGACACAGCAGACAGTATCACACAGGAGAGGATTAGATACACAGCTCAGCTGACAGTATCACATAGGACAGGATTAGATACACAGTTCATCAGACAGTATCACACAGGAGAGGATTAGATACACAGCTCAGCAGACAGTAACGCACAGGAGAGGATTAGATACACAGCTCAGCACACAGTATCACACAGGAGAGGATTAGATACACGGCTCAGCAGACAGTATCACACAGGAGAGGATTAGATACACAGCTCTGCAGACAGTATCACACAGGATAGGATTAGATACACAGCTCAGCTGACAGTATCACACAGGATAGGATTAGATACATGACTCAGCAGACATTATCACACAGGAGATGATTAGATACACAGCATAGGATTAGATACACAGCTCAGCAGACAGTATCACACAGCATAGGATTAGATACACTTCTCAGCAGACAGAATCACACAGGAGGGGATTAGATACACAGCTCAGCAGACAGTATCACAGGATAAGATTAGATACACTGCTCAGCAGACGGTATCACACAGGACAGGATTAGATGCATAGCTCAGCAGACGGTATCACAAAGGACAAGATTAGATACACAGCTCAGCAGACAGTATCACACAGGAGAGGATTAGATACACAGTTCATCAGACAGTATCGCACAGGGCGGGATTAGATATATGACACAGCAGACAGTATCACACAGGAGAGGATTAGATACACAGCTCAGCTGACAGTATCACATAGGACAGGATTAGATACACAGTTCATCAGACAGTATCACACAGGAGAGGATTAGATAAACAGCTCAGCAGACAGTATCACACAGGAGAGGATTAGATACACAGTTCATCAGACATTATCACACAGGAGTGGATTAGATACACGGCTCAGCAGACAGTATCGCACAGGGCGGGATTAGATACACGACTCAGCAGATGGTATCACACAAGATAGGATTAGATACACAGTTCATCAGACAGTATCACACAGGATAGGATAAGATACACATCTCAGCACACAGTATCACACAGGAGAGGATTAGATACACGGCTCAGCAGACAGAGTCACACAGGAGAGGATTAGATACACAGCTCATCAGACAGTATCACACAGGAGAGGATTAGATACACAGCTCAGCAGACAGTATCACACAGGAGAGGATTAGATACACAGCTCAGCAGACAGTATCACACAGGAGAGGATTAGATACACAGTTCATCAGACAGTATCACACAGGAGAGGATTAGATACACAGCTCAGCAGACAGTATCACACAGGAGGGGATTAGAGACATAGCTCAGCAGACAGTATCACACAGGAGAGGATTAGATACACAGCTCAGCAGACAGTATTACACAGGAGAGGATTAGATACACAGCTCAGCAGACAGTATCACACAGGAGGATTAGATACACAGCTCAGCAGACAGTATCACACAGCATAGGATTAGATACACAGCTCAGCGGACTGTATCACACGGGTGGATTAGATACACAGCTCAGCAGACAGTATCACACAGGATAGGATTAGATACACAGTTCATCAGACAGTATCACACAGGAGAGGATTAGATACACAGCTCAGCAGACAGTATCACACAGGAGAGGATTAGATACATAGTTCATCAGACAGTATCACACAGGATAGGATTAGATACACAGTTCATCAGACAGTATCACACAGGAGAGGATTAGATACACAGCTCAGCACACAGTATCACACAGGAAAGGATTAGATACACAGCTCAGCAGAGAGTATCGCACAGGAGAGGATTAGATACACAGCTCAGCAGCCGGTATCATACAGGAGAGGATTAGATACACTGCTCAGCAGACGGTATCACACAGGAGAGGATTAGATACACGGTTGAGCAGACAGTATTACACAGGGTAGGATTAGAGATACAGCTCAGCAGACAGTATCACACAGCATAGGATTAGATACACAGCTCAGCAGACAGTATCACACAGCATAGGATTAGATACACAGCACAGCAGTCAGTATCACACAGGAGAGGATTTGATACACAGCTCAGCAGACAGTATCACACAGGAAAGGATTAGATACACAGCTCAGCAAACAGTATCAGACAGGAGAGGATTAGATACATAGCTCAGCAGGCAGTATCACACAGGAGAGGATTAGATACACGGCTCAGCAGACGGTATCACACAGGAGAGGATTAGATACACAGCTCAGCAGACAGTATCACACAGGAAAGGATTAGATACACAGCTCAGCAGATGGTATCACACAGGATAGGATTAGATACACAACTCAGCTGACAGTATCACACAGCACAGGATTAGATACAAAGCTCAGCAGATAGTATCACACAGGAGTGGATTAGATACACGGCTCAGCAGACAGTATCGCACAGGGCGGGATTAGATACACGGCTCAGCAGACAGTATCACACAGGATAGGATTAGATACACAGTTCATCAGACAGTATCACACAGGAGTGGATTAGATACACGGCTCAGCAGACAGTATCGCACAGGGCGGGATTAGATACACAGCTCAGCAGACAGTATCACACAGGAGTGGATTAGATCCACGGCTCAGCAGACAGTATCGCACAGGGCGGGATTAGATACACGGCTCAGCAGACAGTATCACACAGGATAGGATTAGATACACGGCTCAGCAGACAGTATCACACAGGATAGGATTAGATACATGACTCAGCAGACATTATCACACAGGAGATGATTAGATACACAGCATAGGATTAGATACACAGCTCAGCAGACAGTATCACACAGCATAGGATTAGATACACTTCTCAGCAGACAGAATCACACAGGAGGGGATTAGATACACAGCTCAGCAGACAGTATCACAGGATAAGATTAGATACACTGCTCAGCAGACGGTATCACACAGGACAGGATTAGATGCATAGCTCAGCAGACGGTATCACAAAGGACAAGATTAGATACACAGCTCAGCAGACAGTATCACACAGGAGAGGATTAGATACACAGTTCATCAGACAGTATCGCACAGGGCGGGATTAGATATATGACACAGCAGACAGTATCACACAGGAGAGGATTAGATACACAGCTCAGCTGACAGTATCACATAGGACAGGATTAGATACACAGTTCATCAGACAGTATCACACAGGAGAGGATTAGATAAACAGCTCAGCAGACAGTATCACACAGGAGAGGATTAGATACACAGTTCATCAGACATTATCACACAGGAGTGGATTAGATACACGGCTCAGCAGACAGTATCGCACAGGGCGGGATTAGATACACGACTCAGCAGATGGTATCACACAAGATAGGATTAGATACACAGTTCATCAGACAGTATCACACAGGATAGGATAAGATACACATCTCAGCACACAGTATCACACAGGAGAGGATTAGATACACGGCTCAGCAGACAGAGTCACACAGGAGAGGATTAGATACACAGCTCATCAGACAGTATCACACAGGAGAGGATTAGATACACAGCTCAGCAGACAGTATCACACAGGAGAGGATTAGATACACAGCTCAGCAGACAGTATCACACAGGAGAGGATTAGATACACAGTTCATCAGACAGTATCACACAGGAGAGGATTAGATACACAGCTCAGCAGACAGTATCACACAGGAGGGGATTAGAGACATAGCTCAGCAGACAGTATCACACAGGAGAGGATTAGATACACAGCTCAGCAGACAGTATTACACAGGAGAGGATTAGATACACAGCTCAGCAGACAGTATCACACAGGAGGATTAGATACACAGCTCAGCAGACAGTATCACACAGCATAGGATTAGATACACAGCTCAGCGGACTGTATCACACGGGTGGATTAGATACACAGCTCAGCAGACAGTATCACACAGGATAGGATTAGATACACAGTTCATCAGACAGTATCACACAGGAGAGGATTAGATACACAGCTCAGCAGACAGTATCACACAGGAGAGGATTAGATACATAGTTCATCAGACAGTATCACACAGGATAGGATTAGATACACAGTTCATCAGACAGTATCACACAGGAGAGGATTAGATACACAGCTCAGCACACAGTATCACACAGGAAAGGATTAGATACACAGCTCAGCAGAGAGTATCGCACAGGAGAGGATTAGATACACAGCTCAGCAGCCGGTATCATACAGGAGAGGATTAGATACACTGCTCAGCAGACGGTATCACACAGGAGAGGATTAGATACACGGTTGAGCAGACAGTATTACACAGGGTAGGATTAGAGATACAGCTCAGCAGACAGTATCACACAGCATAGGATTAGATACACAGCTCAGCAGACAGTATCACACAGCATAGGATTAGATACACAGCACAGCAGTCAGTATCACACAGGAGAGGATTTGATACACAGCTCAGCAGACAGTATCACACAGGAAAGGATTAGATACACAGCTCAGCAAACAGTATCAGACAGGAGAGGATTAGATACATAGCTCAGCAGGCAGTATCACACAGGAGAGGATTAGATACACGGCTCAGCAGACGGTATCACACAGGAGAGGATTAGATACACAGCTCAGCAGACAGTATCACACAGGAAAGGATTAGATACACAGCTCAGCAGATGGTATCACACAGGATAGGATTAGATACACAACTCAGCTGACAGTATCACACAGCACAGGATTAGATACAAAGCTCAGCAGATAGTATCACACAGGAGTGGATTAGATACACGGCTCAGCAGACAGTATCGCACAGGGCGGGATTAGATACACGGCTCAGCAGACAGTATCACACAGGATAGGATTAGATACACAGTTCATCAGACAGTATCACACAGGAGTGGATTAGATACACGGCTCAGCAGACAGTATCGCACAGGGCGGGATTAGATACACAGCTCAGCAGACAGTATCACACAGGAGTGGATTAGATCCACGGCTCAGCAGACAGTATCGCACAGGGCGGGATTAGATACACGGCTCAGCAGACAGTATCACACAGGATAGGATTAGATACACGGCTCAGCAGACAGTATCACACAGGAGAGGATTAGATACACAGCTCAGCAGACAATATCGCTCAGGAGAGGATTAGATACATAGCTCAGCGGACTGTATCACACAGGACAGGATTAGATACACAGCTCAGCAGACAGTATCACACAGGAGAGGATTAGATACACGGCTCAGCAGACATTATCACACAGGAGAGGATTAGATACACAGCTCAGCAGATGGTATCACACAAGATAGGATTAGATACACTGCTCAGCAGATAGTATCACACAGTAGAGGATTAGATACACGGCTCAGCAGACAGTATCACACAGGAGAGGATTAGATACACTGCTCAGCAGATAGTATCACACAGGAGAGGATTAGATACACAGCTCAGCAGACAGTATCACAAAGGATAGGATTAGATACACAGCTCAGCAGCTGGTATCACACAGGACAGATTTAGATACACTGCTCAGCAGATGGTATCACACAGGATATGATTAGATACAGGGCTCAGCAGACAGTATCACACAGGAGAGGATTAGTTACACGGCTCAGCAGATGGTATCACACAGGATAGGATTAGATACACAGCTCAGCAGACAGTATCACACAGGGCAGGATTAGATACACGGTTCAGCAGACAGTATCACACAGGGTAGGATTAGATACACGGCTCAGCAGACAGTATCACACAGGAGAGGATTTGATACACAGCTCAGCAGACAGTATCACACAGGAGAGGATTAGATACACAGCTCAGCAGATGGTATCACACAGGATAGAATTAGATACACTGCTCAGCAGACAGTATCACACAGGGCAGGATTAGATGCACGGTTCAGCAGACAGTATCACACAGGGTAGGATTAGATACACGGCTCAGCAGACAGTATCACACAGGAGAGGATTAGATACACAGCTCAGCAGACAGTATCACACAGGAGAGGATTAGATACACGGCTCAGCAGACAGTATCACACAGGAGAGGATTAGATACACGGCTCAGCAGATAGTATCGCACAGGAGAGGATTAGATACATAGCTCATCAGACAGTATCACACAGGACAGGATTAGATACACAGCTCAGCAGACAGTATCACACAGGAGAGGATTAGATACATAGCTCATCAGACAGTATCACACAGGACAGGATTAGATACACGGCTCAGCAGACAGTATCACACAGGAGAGGATTAGATACACAGCTCAGCTGACAGTATCACACAGGAGAGGATTAGATACACAGCTCAGCAGACAGTATCGCACAGGAGAGGATTAGATACATAGCTCATCAGACAGTATCACACAGGACAGGATTAGATACACAGCTCAGCAGACAGTATCACACAGGAGAGGATTAGATACACAGCTCAGCTGACAGTATCACACAGGAGAGGATTAGATACACAGCTCAGCAGACAGTATCGCACAGGAGAGGATTAGATACACAGCTCAGCAGCCGGTATCACACAGGAGAGGATTAGATACACTGCTCAGCAGACGGTATCACACAGGGTAGGATTAGATACACGGCTCAGCAGACAGTATCACACAGGAGAGGATTAGATACACAGCTCAGCAGACAGTATCACACAGGAGAGGATTAGATACACAGTTCATCAGACAGTATCACACAGGAGTGGATTAGATACACGGCTCAGCAGACAGTATCGCACAGGGCGGGATTAGATACACAGCTCAGCAGACAGTATCACACAGGAGTGGATTAGATCCACGGCTCAGCAGACAGTATCGCACAGGGCGGGATTAGATACACGGCTCAGCAGACAGTATCACACAGGATAGGATTAGATACACTGCTCAGCAGATAGTATCACACAGGATAGGATTAGATACGCAGCTCAGCAGACAGTATCTCACAGGAGAGGATTAGATACATGGCTCAGCAGACAGTATCACACAGGAGGGGATTAGATACACAGCTGAGGAGACAGTATCACACAGGAGAGGATTAGATACACTGCTCAGCATACAGTATCACACAGCATAGGATTAGATACACAGCTCAGCAGGCAGTATCACACAGTATAAGATTAGATACACAGCTCAGCAGACAGTATCACACAGCATAGGATTAGATACACGGCTCAGCAGACAGTATCACACAGGACAGGATTAGATACACAGCTCAGCAGACAGTATCACACAGGAGAGGATTAGATACACAGCTCAGCAGACAGTATCACACAGCGTAGGATTAGATACACAGCTCAGCAGACAGTATCACACAGGAGAGGAGTAGATACACAGATCAGCAGACAGTATCACACAGCATAGGATTAGATACACAGCTCAGCAGACAGTATCACAGAGGAGTGGATTAGATACACGGCTCAGCAGACAGTATCGCACAGGGCGGGATTAGATACACGGTTCATCAGACAGTATCACACAGGAGAGTATTAGATACACTGCTCAGCAGACAGTATCACACAGGAGAGTATTAGATACACAGCTCAGCAGACGGTATCACACAGGGAAAATTAGATACACAGCTCAGCAGACAGTATCACACAGGATTAGATACATAGCTCAGCAGACAGTATCACACAGGAGAGGATTAGATACACAGCTCAGCAGACAATATCACACAGGAGAGGATGAGATACACAGCATAGGTTTTGATACACAGCTCAGCAGGCAGTATCACACAGCATAGGATTAGATACACGGCTCAACAGACAGTATCACACAGGAGGGGATTAGATACACAGCTCAGCAGAGAGTATCACACAGGAGGGGATTAGATACACAGTTCATCAGACAGTATCACACAGGAGAGGATTAGATACGCAGCTCAGCAGACAGTATCTCACAGGAGAGGATTAGATACATGGCTCAGCAGACAGTATCACACAGCATAGGATTAGATACACGGCTCAGCAGACAGTATCACACAGGAGGGGATTAGATACACAGCTGAGGAGACAGTATCACACAGCATAGGATTAGATACACAGCTCAGCAGGCAGTATCACACAGCATAGGATTAGATACACAGCTCAGCAGACAGTATCACACAGCATAGGATTAGATACACAGCTCAGCAGACAGTATCGCACAGCATAGGATTAGATACACGGCTCAGCAGACAGTATCACACAGGACAGGATTAGATACACAGCTCAGCAGACAGTATCACACAGGAGAGGATTAGATACACAGCTCAGCAGACAGTATCACACAGCATAGGATTAGATACACGGCTCAGCATACAGTATCACATAGGACAGGATTAGATACACAGCTCAGCAGACAGTATCACACAGGAGAGGATTAGATACACAGCTCAGCAGACAGTATCATACAGCGTAGGATTAGATACACAGCTCAGCAGACAGTATCACACAGGAGTGGATTAGATACACGGCTGAGCAGACAGTATCACACAGGATAGTATTAGATACACTGCTCAGCAGACAGTATCACACAGGAGAGTATTAGATACACAGCTCAGCAGACAGTATCACACAGGAGAGAATTAGATACACAGCTCAGCAGACGGTATCACACAGGAGAGGATTAGATACACGGCTCAGCAGACAGTATCACAGGAGGGGATTAGATACACGGCTCAGTAGACAGTATCACACAGGAGAGGATTAGATACACATCATAGGATTAGATACACAGCTCAGCAGACAGTATCACACAGGAGGGGATTAGATACACAGCTCAGCAGACAGTATCACACAGGATAAGATTAGATACACTGCTCAGCAGACAGTATCACACAGGAGAGGATTAGATACACGGCTCAACACACAGTATTACACAGAGGATTAGATACACGGCTCAGCAGACAGTATCACACAGGAGAGGATTAGATACACAGATCAGCTGACAGTATCACACAGCATAGGATTAGATACACAGCTCAGCAGACAGTATCACACAGGAGTGGATTAGATACACGGCTCAGCAGACAGTATCGCACAGGGCGGGATTAGATACACGGCTCAGCAGACAGTATCACACAGGATAGGATTAGATACACAGTTCATCAGACAGTATCACACAGGAGAGTATTAGATACACAGCTCAGCAGCCGGTATCACACAGGAGAGGATTAGATACACAGCTCAGCAGACAGTATCACACAGGATTAGATACATAGCTCAGCAGACAGTATCACACAGGAGAGGATTAGATACACAGCTCAGCAGACAGTATCACACAGGAGAGGATGAGATACACAGCATAGGTTTAGATACACAGCTCAGCAGGCAGTATCACACAGCATAGGATTAGATACACGGCTCAACAGACAGTATCACACAGGAGGGGATTAGATACACAGCTCAGCAGAGAGTATCACACAGGAGGGGATTAGATACACAGTTCATCAGACAGTATCACACAGGAGAGGATTAGATACGCAGCTCAGCAGACAGTATCTCACAGGAGAGGATTAGATACATGGCTCAGCAGACAGTATCACACAGCATAGGATTAGATACACGGCTCAGCAGACAGTATCACACAGGAGGGGATTAGATACACAGCTGAGGAGACAGTATCACACAGCATAGGATTAGATACACAGCTCAGCAGGCAGTATCACACAGCATAGGATTAGATACACAGCTCAGCAGACAGTATCACACAGCATAGGATTAGATACACAGCTCAGCAGACAGTATCGCACAGCATAGGATTAGATACACGGCTCAGCAGACAGTATCACACAGGACAGGATTAGATACACAGCTCAGCAGACAGTATCACACAGGAGAGGATTAGATACACAGCTCAGCAGACAGTATCACACAGCATAGGATTAGATACACGGCTCAGCATACAGTATCACACAGGACAGGATTAGATACACAGCTCAGCAGACAGTATCACACAGGAGAGGATTAGATACACAGCTCAGCAGACAGTATCATACAGCGTAGGATTAGATACACAGCTCAGCAGACAGTATCACACAGGAGTGGATTAGATACACGGCTGAGCAGACAGTATCACACAGGATAGTATTAGATTCACTGCTCAGCAGACAGTATCACACAGGAGAGGATTAGATACACGGCTCAGCAGACAGTATCACACAGGAGAGGATTAGATACACAGCTCTGCAGACAGTATCACACAGGATAGGATTAGATACACAGCTCAGCTGACAGTATCACACAGGATAGGATTAGATACATGGCTCAGCAGACATTATCACACAGGAGATGATTAGATACACAGCATAGGATTAGATACACAGCTCAGCAGACAGTATCACACAGCATAGGATTAGATACACTTCTCAGCAGACAGAATCACACAGGAGGGGATTAGATACACAGCTCAGCAGACAGTATCACAGGATAAGATTAGATACACTGCTCAGCAGACGGTATCACACAGGACAGGATTAGATGCATAGCTCAGCAGACGGTATCACAAAGGACAAGATTAGATACACAGCTCAGCAGACAGTATCACAAAGGAGAGGATTAGATAAACAGCTCAGCAGACAGTATCACACAGGAGAGGATTAGATACACAGTTCATCAGACATTATCACACAGGAGTGGATTAGATACACGGCTCAGCAGACAGTATCGCGCAGGGCGGGATTAGATACACGACTCAGCAGACAGTATCACACAGGAGAGGATTAGATACACAGTTCATCAGACAGTATCACACAGGATAGGATAAGATACACATCTCAGCACACAGTATCACACAGGAGAGGATTAGATACACGGCTCAGCAGACAGAGTCACACAGGAGAGGATTAGATACACAGCTCATCAGACAGTATCACACAGGAGAGGATTAGATACACAGCTCAGCAGACAGTATCACACAGGGTAGGATTAGATACACAGCTCAGCAGACAGTATCACACAGGAGAGGATTAGATACACAGTTCATCAGACAGTATCACACAGGATAGGATTAGATACACAGCTCAGCAGACAGTATCACACAGGAGGGGATTAGAGACATAGCTCAGCAGACAGTATCACACAGGAGAGGATTAGATACACAGCTCAGCAGACAGTATTACACAGGAGAGGATTAGATACACAGCTCAGCAGACAGTATCACACAGGAGGATTAGATACACAGCTCAGCAGACAGTATCACACAGCATAGGATTAGATACACAGCTCAGCGGACTGTATCACACGGGTGGATTAGATACACAGCTCAGCAGACAGTATCACACAGGATAGGATTAGATACACAGTTCATCAGACAGTATCACACAGGAGAGGATTAGATACACAGCTCAGCAGACAGTATCACACAGGAGAGGATTAGATACACAGCTCATCAGACAGTATCACACAGAGGATTACATACACAGCTCAGCAGATAGTATCACACAGGAAAGGATTAGATACACAGCTCAGCAGAGAGTATCGCACAGGAGAGGATTAGATACACAGCTCAGCAGCCGGTATCACACAGGAGAGGATTAGATACACTGCTCAGCAGACGGTATCACACAGGAGAGGATTAGATACACGGTTGAGCAGACAGTATCACACAGGGTAGGATTAGAGATACAGCTCAGCAGACAGTATCACACAGCATAGGATTAGATACACAGCTCAGCAGACAGTATCACACAGCATAGGATTAGATACACAGCACAGCAGTCAGTATCACACAGGAGAGGATTTGATACACAGCTCAGCAGACAGTATCACACAGGAAAGGATTAGATACACAGCTCAGCAAACAGTATCAGACAGGAGAGGATTAGATACATAGCTCAGTAGACAGTATCACACAGGAGAGGATTAGATACACGGCTCAGCAGACGGTATCACACAGGAGAGGATTAGATACACAGCTCAGCAGACAGTATCACACAGGAAAGGATTAGATACACAGCTCAGCAGATGGTATCACACAGGATAGAATTAGATACACAACTCAGCTGACAGTATCACACAGCACAGGATTAGATACAAAGCTCAGCAGATAGTATCACACAGGAGTGGATTAGATACACGGCTCAGCAGACAGTATCGCACAGGGCGGGATTAGATACACGGCTCAGCAGACAGTATCACACAGGATAGGATTAGATACACAGTTCATCAGACAGTATCACACAGGAGTGGATTAGATACACGGCTCAGCAGACAGTATCGCACAGGGCGGGATTAGATACACAGCTCAGCAGACAGTATCACACAGGATAGGATTAGATACACTGCTCAGCAGATAGTATCACACAGGATAGGATTAGATGCACAGCTCAGCAGACAGTATCACACAGGAGAGGATTAGATACACAGCTCAGCAGACAATATCGCTCAGGAGAGGATTAGATACACAGCTCAGCAGACAGTATCGCACAGGAGTGGATTAGATCCACGGCTCAGCAGACAGTATCGCACAGGGCGGGATTAGATACACGGCTCAGCAGACAGTATCACACAGGATAGGATTAGATACACTGCTCAGCAGATAGTATCACACAGGATAGGATTAGATGCACAGCTCAGCAGACAGTATCACACAGGAGAGGATTAGATACACAGCTCAGCAGACAATATCGCTCAGGAGAGGATTAGATACACAGCTCAGCAGACAGTATCACACAGGAGAGGATTAGATACACGGCTCAGCAGACATTATCACACAGGAGAGGATTAGATACACAGCTCAGCAGATGGTATCACACAAGATAGGATTAGATACACTGCTCAGCAGATAGTATCACACAGTAGAGGATTAGATACACGGCTCAGCAGACAGTATCACACAGGAGAGGATTAGATACACTGCTCAGCAGATAGTATCACAAAGGATAGGATTAGATACACAGCTCAGCAGCTGGTATCACACAGGACAGGTTTAGATACACTGCTCAGCAGATGGTATCACACAGGATATGATTAGATACAGGGCTCAGCAGACAGTATCACACAGGAGAGGATTAGTTACACGGCTCAGCAGATGGTATCACACAGGATAGGATTAGATACACAGCTCAGCAGACAGTATCACACAGGGCAGGATTAGATACACGGTTCAGCAGACAGTATCACACAGGGTAGGATTAGATACACGGCTCAGCAGACAGTATCACACAGGAGAGGATTTGATACACAGCTCAGCAGACAGTATCACACAGGAGAGGATTAGATACACAGCTCAGCAGATGGTATCACACAGGATAGAATTAGATACACTGCTCAGCAGACAGTATCACACAGGGCAGGATTAGATGCACGGTTCAGCAGACAGTATCACACAGGGTAGGATTAGATACACGGCTCAGCAGACAGTATCACACAGCAGAGGATTAGATACACGGCTCAGCAGACAGTATCACACAGGAGAGGATTAGATACACGGCTCAGCAGATAGTATCGCACAGGAGAGGATTAGATACATAGCTCATCAGACAGTATCACACAGGACAGGATTAGATACACAGCTCAGCAGACAGTATCACACAGGAGAGGATTAGATACATAGCTCATCAGACAGTATCACACAGGACAGGATTAGATACACGGCTCAGCAGACAGTATCACACAGGAGAGGATTAGATACACAGCTCAGCTGACAGTATCACACAGGAGAGGATTAGATACACAGCTCAGCAGACAGTATCGCACAGGAGAGGATTAGATACATAGCTCATCAGACAGTATCACACAGGACAGGATTAGATACACAGCTCAGCAGACAGTATCACACAGGAGAGGATTAGATACACAGCTCAGCTGACAGTATCACACAGGAGAGGATTAGATACACAGCTCAGCAGACAGTATCGCACAGGAGAGGATTAGATACACAGCTCAGCAGCCGGTATCACACAGGAGAGGATTAGATACACTGCTCAGCAGACGGTATCACACAGGGTAGGATTAGATACACGGCTCAGCAGACAGTATCACACAGGAGAGGATTAGATACACAGCTCAGCAGACAGTATCACACAGGAGAGGATTAGATACACAGTTCATCAGACAGTATCACACAGGAGTGGATTAGATACACGGCTCAGCAGACAGTATCGCACAGGGCGGGATTAGATACACAGCTCAGCAGACAGTATCACACAGGAGAAGATTAGATACACGGCTCAGCAGACAGTATCACACAGGATAGGATTAGATACACTGCTCAGCAGATAGTATCACACAGGATAGGATTAGATGCACAGCTCAGCAGACAGTATCACACAGGAGAGGATTAGATACACAGCTCAGCAGACAGTATCACACAGGATAGGATTAGATACACAGCTCAGCAGACAGTATCACACAGGAGAGGATTAGATACACGGCTCAGCAGACAGTATCACACAGGATAGGATTAGATACACGGCTCAGCAGACAGTATCACACAGGATAGGATTAGATACACTGCTCAGCAGATAGTATCACACAGGATAGGATTAGATGCACAGCTCAGCAGACAGTATCACACAGGAGAGGATTAGATACACAGCTCAGCAGAGAATATCGCACAGGAGAGGATTAGATTCATAGCTCAGCGGACTGTATCACACAGGACAGGATTAGATACACAGCTCAGCAGACAGTATCACACAGGAGAGGATTAGATACACGGCTCAGCAGACATTATCACACAGGAGAGGATTAGATACACAGCTCAGCAGATGGTATCACACAGGAAAGGATTAGATACACAGCTCAGCAGACAGTATCACAAAGGATAGGATTAGATACACAGCTCAGCAGCTGGTATCACACAGGATAGGTTTAGATACACTGCTCAGCAGATGGTATCACACAGGATATGATTAGATACAGGGCTCAGCAGACAGTATCACACAGGAGAGGATTAGTTACACGGCTCAGCAGATGGTATCACACAGGAAAGGATTAGATACACAGCTCAGCAGACAGTATCACACAGGGCAGGATTAGATACACGGTTCAGCAGACAGTATCACACAGGGTAGGATTAGATACACGGCTCAGCAGACAGTATCACACAGGAGAGGATTTGATACACAGCTCAGCAGATGGTATCACACAGGATAGGATTAGATACACTGCTCAGCAGACAGTATCACACAGGGCAGGATTAGATACACGGTTCAGCAGACAGTATCACACAGGGTAGGATTAGATACACGGCTCAGCAGATAGTATCGCACAGGAGAGGATTAGATACATAGCTCATCAGACAGTATCACACAGGACAGGATTAGATACACAGCTCAGCAGACAGTATCACACAGGAGAGGATTAGATACATAGCTCATCAGACAGTATCACACAGGACAGGATTAGATACACGGCTCAGCAGACAGTATCACACAGGAGAGGATTAGATACACAGCTCAGCTGACAGTATCACACAGGAGAGGATTAGATACACAGCTCAGCAGACAGTATCGCACAGGAGAGGATTAGATACATAGCTCATCAGACAGTATCACACAGGACAGGATTAGATACACAGCTCAGCAGACAGTATCACACAGGAGAGGATTAGATACACAGCTCAGCTGACAGTATCACACAGGAGAGGATTAGATACACAGCTCAGCAGACAGTATCGCACAGGAGAGGATTAGATACACAGCTCAGCAGCCGGTATCACACAGGAGAGGATTAGATACACTGCTCAGCAGACGGTATCACACAGGGTAGGATTAGATACACGGCTCAGCAGACAGTATCACACAGGAGAGGATTAGATACACAGCTCAGCAGACAGTATCACACAGGAGAGGATTAGATACACAGTTCATCAGACAGTATCACACAGGAGTGGATTAGATACACGGCTCAGCAGACAGTATCGCACAGGGCGGGATTAGATACACAGCTCAGCAGACAGTATCACACAGGAGAAGATTAGATACACGGCTCAGCAGACAGTATCACACAGGATAGGATTAGATACACTGCTCAGCAGATAGTATCACACAGGATAGGATTAGATGCACAGCTCAGCAGACAGTATCACACAGGAGAGGATTAGATACACAGCTCAGCAGACAGTATCACACAGGATAGGATTAGATACACAGCTCAGCAGACAGTATCACACAGGAGAGGATTAGATACACGGCTCAGCAGACAGTATCACACAGGATAGGATTAGATACACGGCTCAGCAGACAGTATCACACAGGATAGGATTAGATACACTGCTCAGCAGATAGTATCACACAGGATAGGATTAGATGCACAGCTCAGCAGACAGTATCACACAGGAGAGGATTAGATACACAGCTCAGCAGAGAATATCGCACAGGAGAGGATTAGATTCATAGCTCAGCGGACTGTATCACACAGGACAGGATTAGATACACAGCTCAGCAGACAGTATCACACAGGAGAGGATTAGATACACGGCTCAGCAGACATTATCACACAGGAGAGGATTAGATACACAGCTCAGCAGATGGTATCACACAGGAAAGGATTAGATACACAGCTCAGCAGACAGTATCACAAAGGATAGGATTAGATACACAGCTCAGCAGCTGGTATCACACAGGATAGGTTTAGATACACTGCTCAGCAGATGGTATCACACAGGATATGATTAGATACAGGGCTCAGCAGACAGTATCACACAGGAGAGGATTAGTTACACGGCTCAGCAGATGGTATCACACAGGAAAGGATTAGATACACAGCTCAGCAGACAGTATCACACAGGGCAGGATTAGATACACGGTTCAGCAGACAGTATCACACAGGGTAGGATTAGATACACGGCTCAGCAGACAGTATCACACAGGAGAGGATTTGATACACTGCTCAGCAGACAGTATCACACAGGGCAGGATTAGATACACGGTTCAGCAGACAGTATCACACAGGGTAGGATTAGATACACGGCTCAGCAGACAGTATCACACAGGAGGGGATTTGATACACAGCTCAGCAGACAGTATCACACAGGAGAGGATTAGATACACAGCTCAGCAGATGGTATCACACAGGATAGAATTAGATACACTGCTCAGCAGACAGTATCACACAGGGCAGGATTAGATACACGGTTCAGCAGACAGTATCACACAGGGTAGGATTAGATACACGGCTCAGCAGACAGTATCACACAGGAGGGGATTTGATACACAGCTCAGCAGACAGTATCACACAGGAGAGGATTAGATACACAGCTCAGCAGATGGTATCACACAGGATAGAATTAGATACACTGCTCAGCAGACAGTATCACACAGGGCAGGATTAGATACACGGTTCAGCAGACAGTATCACACAGGGTAGGATTAGATACACGGCTCAGCAGACAGTATCACACAGGAGAGGATTAGATACACAGCTCAGCAGACAGTATCACACAGGAGAGGATTAGATACACGGCTCAGCAGACAGTATCACACAGGAGAGGATTAGATACACAGCTCAGCAGATGGTATCACACAGGATAGGATTAGATACACAGCTCAGCAGACAGTAACGCACAGGAGAGGATTAGATACACAGCTCAGCTGACAGTATCACACAGGAGAGGATTAGATACACAGCTCAGCTGACAGTATCACATAGGACAGGATTAGATACACAGTTCATCAGACAGTATCACACAGGAGAGGATTAGATACACAGCTCAGCAGACAGTAACGCACAGGAGAGGATTAGATACACAGCTCAGCACACAGTATCACACAGGAGAGGATTAGATACACGGCTCAGCAGACAGTATCACACAGGAGAGGATTAGATACACAGCTCAGCAGACAGTATCACACAGGATAGGATTAGATACACAGCTCAGCTGACAGTATCACACAGGATAGGATTAGATACACGGCTCAGCAGACATTATCACACAGGAGATGATTAGATACACAGCATAGGATTAGATACACAGCTCAGCAGACAGTATCACACAGCATAGGATTAGATACACTTCTCAGCAGACAGAATCACACAGGAGGGGATTAGATACACAGCTCAGCAGACAGTATCACAGGATAAGATTAGATACACTGCTCAGCAGACGGTATCACACAGGACAGGATTAGATGCATAGCTCAGCAGACGGTATCACAAAGGACAAGATTAGATACACAGCTCAGCAGACAGTATCACAAAGGAGAGGATTAGATAAACAGCTCAGCAGACAGTATCACACAGGAGAGGATTAGATACACAGCTCAGCAGACAGTATCACACAGGAGAGGATTAGATACACAGCTCAGCAGACAGTATCACACAGGAGAGGATTAGATACACAGCTCAGCAGACAGTATCACACAGGAGGGGATTAGAGACATAGCTCAGCAGACAGTATCACACAGGAGAGGATTAGATACACAGTTCATCAGACAGTATCACACAGGAGAGGATTAGATACACAGCTCAGCAGACAGTTTTACACAGGAGAGGATTAGATACACAGCTCAGCAGACAGTATCACACAGGAGGATTAGATACACAGCTCAGCAGACAGTATCACACGGGTGGATTAGATACACAGCTCAGCAGACAGTATCGCACAGGGCGGGATTAGATACACGGCTCAGCAGACAGTATCACACAGGATAGGATTACATACACAGTTCATCAGACAGTATCACACAGGAGAGGATTAGATACACAGCTCAGCAGACAGTATCACACAGGAGAGGATTAGATACACAGCTCATCAGACAGTATCACACAGAGGATTACATACACAGCTCAGCAGACAGTATCGCACAGGGCGGGATTAGATACACGGCTCAGCAGACAGTATCACACAGGATAGGATTACATACACAGTTCATCAGACAGTATCACACAGGAGAGGATTAGATACACAGCTCAGCAGACGGTATCACACAGGAAAGGATTAGATACACAGCTCAGCAGAGAGTATCGCACAGGAGAGGATTAGATACACAGCTCAGCAGCCGGTATCACACAGGAGAGGATTAGATACACTGCTCAGCAGACGGTATCACACAGGAGAGGATTAGATACACGGTTGAGCAGACAGTATCACACAGGGTAGGATTAGAGATACAGCTCAGCAGACAGTATCACACAGCATAGGATTAGATACACAGCTCAGCAGACAGTATCACACAGCATAGGATTAGATACACAGCACAGCAGTCAGTATCACACAGGAGAGGATTTGATACACAGCTCAGCAGACAGTATCACACAGGAAAGGATTAGATACACAGCTCAGCAAACAGTATCACACAGGAGAGGATTAGATACATAGCTCAGCAGACAGTATCACACAGGAGAGGATTAGATACACGGCTCAGCAGACAGTATCACACAGGAGAGGATTAGATACACAGCTCAGCAGACAGTATCACACAGGATAGGATTAGATACACAGCTCAGCTGACAGTATCACACAGGATAGGATTAGATACACGGCTCAGCAGACATTATCACACAGGAGATGATTAGATACACAGCATAGGATTAGATACACAGCTCAGCAGACAGTATCACACAGCATAGGATTAGATACACTTCTCAGCAGACAGAATCACACAGGAGGGGATTAGATACACGGCTCAGCAGACAGAGTCACACAGGAGAGGATTAGATACACAGCTCATCAGACAGTATCACACAGGAGAGGATTAGATACACAGCTCAGCAGACAGTATCACACAGGAGAGGATTAGATACACAGCTCAGCAGACAGTATCACACAGGAGAGGATTAGATACACAGCTCAGCAGACAGTATCACACAGGAGGGGATTAGAGACATAGCTCAGCAGACAGTATCACACAGGAGAGGATTAGATACACAGTTCATCAGACAGTATCACACAGGAGAGGATTAGATACACAGCTCAGCAGACAGTATTACACAGGAGAGGATTAGATACACAGCTCAGCAGACAGTATCACACAGGAGGATTAGATACACAGCTCAGCAGACAGTATCACACAGCATAGGATTAGATACACAGCTCAGCAGACTGTATCACACGGGTGGATTAGATACACAGCTCAGCAGACAGTATCGCACAGGGCGGGATTAGATACACGGCTCAGCAGACAGTATCACACAGGATAGGATTAGATACACAGTTCATCAGACAGTATCACACAGGAAAGGATTAGATACACAGCTCAGCAGACAGTATCACACAGGAGAGGATTAGATACACAGCTCATCAGACAGTATCACACAGAGGATTACATACACAGCTCAGCAGATAGTATCACACAGGAAAGGATTAGATACACAGCTCAGCAGAGAGTATCGCACAGGAGAGGATTAGATACACAGCTCAGCAGCCGGTATCACACAGGAGAGGATTAGATACACTGCTCAGCAGACGGTATCACACAGGAGAGGATTAGATACACGGTTGAGCAGACAGTATCACACAGGGTAGGATTAGAGATACAGCTCAGCAGACAGTATCACACAGCATAGGATTAGATACACAGCTCAGCAGACAGTATCACACAGCATAGGATTAGATACACAGCACAGCAGTCAGTATCACACAGGAGAGGATTTGATACACAGCTCAGCAGACAGTATCACACAGGAAAGGATTAGATACACAGCTCAGCAAACAGTATCACACAGGAGAGGATTAGATACATAGCTCAGCAGACAGTATCACACAGGAGAGGATTAGATACACGGCTCAGCAGACGGTATCACACAGGAGAGGATTAGATACACAGCTCAGCAGACAGTATCACACAGGAAAGGATTAGATACACAGCTCAGCAGATGGTATCACACAGGATAGGATTAGATACACAACTCAGCTGACAGTATCACACAGCACAGGATTAGATACAAAGCTCAGCAGATAGTATCACACAGGAGTGGATTAGATACACGGCTCAGCAGACAGTATCGCACAGGGCGGGATTAGATACACGGCTCAGCAGACAGTATCACACAGGATAGGATTAGATACACAGTTCATCAGACAGTATCACACAGGAGTGGATTAGATACACGGCTCAGCAGACAGTATCGCAGAGGGCGGGATTAGATACACAGCTCAGCAGACAGTATCACACAGGAGTGGATTAGATCCACGGCTCAGCAGACAGTATCGCACAGGGCGGGATTAGATACACGGCTCAGCAGACAGTATCACACAGGATAGGATTAGATACACTGCTCAGCAGATAGTATCACACAGGATAGGATTAGATGCACAGCTCAGCAGACAGTATCACACAGGAGAGGATTAGATACACAGCTCAGCAGACAATATCGCTCAGGAGAGGATTAGATACATAGCTCAGCGGACTGTATCACACAGGACAGGATTAGATACACAGTTCAGCAGACAGTATCACACAGGAGAGGATTAGATACACAGTTCATCAGACAGTATCACACAGGAGAGGATTAGATACACAGCTCAGCAGACAGTATTACACAGGAGAGGATTAGATACACAGCTCAGCAGACAGTATCACACAGGAGGATTAGATACACAGCTCAGCAGACAGTATCACACAGCATAGGATTAGATACACAGCTCAGCAGACTGTATCACACGGGTGGATTAGATACACAGCTCAGCAGACAGTATCGCACAGGGCGGGATTAGATACACGGCTCAGCAGACAGTATCACACAGGATAGGATTAGATACACAGTTCATCAGACAGTATCACACAGGAAAGGATTAGATACACAGCTCAGCAGACAGTATCACACAGGAGAGGATTAGATACACAGCTCATCAGACAGTATCACACAGAGGATTACATACACAGCTCAGCAGATAGTATCACACAGGAAAGGATTAGATACACAGCTCAGCAGAGAGTATCGCACAGGAGAGGATTAGATACACAGCTCAGCAGCCGGTATCACACAGGAGAGGATTAGATACACTGCTCAGCAGACGGTATCACACAGGAGAGGATTAGATACACGGTTGAGCAGACAGTATCACACAGGGTAGGATTAGAGATACAGCTCAGCAGACAGTATCACACAGCATAGGATTAGATACACAGCTCAGCAGACAGTATCACACAGCATAGGATTAGATACACAGCACAGCAGTCAGTATCACACAGGAGAGGATTTGATACACAGCTCAGCAGACAGTATCACACAGGAAAGGATTAGATACACAGCTCAGCAAACAGTATCACACAGGAGAGGATTAGATACATAGCTCAGCAGACAGTATCACACAGGAGAGGATTAGATACACGGCTCAGCAGACGGTATCACACAGGAGAGGATTAGATACACAGCTCAGCAGACAGTATCACACAGGAAAGGATTAGATACACAGCTCAGCAGATGGTATCACACAGGATAGGATTAGATACACAACTCAGCTGACAGTATCACACAGCACAGGATTAGATACAAAGCTCAGCAGATAGTATCACACAGGAGTGGATTAGATACACGGCTCAGCAGACAGTATCGCACAGGGCGGGATTAGATACACGGCTCAGCAGACAGTATCACACAGGATAGGATTAGATACACAGTTCATCAGACAGTATCACACAGGAGTGGATTAGATACACGGCTCAGCAGACAGTATCGCAGAGGGCGGGATTAGATACACAGCTCAGCAGACAGTATCACACAGGAGTGGATTAGATCCACGGCTCAGCAGACAGTATCGCACAGGGCGGGATTAGATACACGGCTCAGCAGACAGTATCACACAGGATAGGATTAGATACACTGCTCAGCAGATAGTATCACACAGGATAGGATTAGATGCACAGCTCAGCAGACAGTATCACACAGGAGAGGATTAGATACACAGCTCAGCAGACAATATCGCTCAGGAGAGGATTAGATACATAGCTCAGCGGACTGTATCACACAGGACAGGATTAGATACACAGTTCAGCAGACAGTATCACACAGGATAGGATTAGATACACGGCTCAGCAGACATTATCACACAGGAGAGGATTAGATACACAGCTCAGCAGATGGTATCACACAAGATAGGATTAGATACACTGCTCAGCAGATAGTATCACACAGTAGAGGCTTAGATACACGGCTCAGCAGACAGTATCACACAGGAGAGGATTAGATACACTGCTCAGCAGATAGTATCACACAGGAGAGGATTAGATACACAGCTCAGCAGACAGTATCACAAAGGATAGGATTAGATACACAGCTCAGCAGCTGGTATTACACAGGACAGGTTTAGATACACTGCTCAGCAGATGGTATCACACAGGATATGATTAGATACAGGGCTCAGCAGACAGTATCACACAGGAGAGGATTAGTTACACGGCTCAGCAGATGGTATCACACAGGATAGGATTAGATACACAGCTCAGCAGACAGTATCACACAGGGCAGGATTAGATACACGGTTCAGCAGACAGTATCACACAGGGTAGGATTAGATACACGGCTCAGCAGACAGTATCACACAGGAGAGGATTTGATACACAGCTCAGCAGACAGTATCACACAGGAGAGGATTAGATACACAGCTCAGCAGATGGTATCACACAGGATAGAATTAGATACACTGCTCAGCAGACAGTATCACACAGGGCAGGATTAGATGCACGGTTCAGCAGACAGTATCACACAGGGTAGGATTAGATACACGGCTCAGCAGACAGTATCACACAGGAGAGGATTAGATACACAGCTCAGCAGACAGTATCACACAGGAGAGGATTAGATACACGGCTCAGCAGACAGTATCACACAGGAGAGGATTAGATACACGGCTCAGCAGATAGTATCGCACAGGAGAGGATTAGATACATAGCTCATCAGACAGTATCACACAGGACAGGATTAGATACACGGCTCAGCAGACAGTATCACACAGGAGAGGATTAGATACATAGCTCATCAGACAGTAGCACACAGGACAGGATTAGATACACGGCTCAGCAGACAGTATCACACAGGAGAGGATTAGATACACAGCTCAGCTGACAGTATCACACAGGAGAGGATTAGATACACAGCTCAGCAGACAGTATCGCACAGGAGAGGATTAGATACATAGCTCATCAGACAGTATCACACAGGACAGGATTAGATACACAGCTCAGCAGACAGTATCACACAGGAGAGGATTAGATACACAGCTCAGCTGACAGTATTACACAGGAGAGGATTAGATACACAGCTCAGTAGACAGTATCGCACAGGAGAGGATTAGATACACAGCTCAGCAGCCGGTATCACACAGGAGAGGATTAGATACACTGCTCAGCAGACGGTATCACACAGGGTAGGATTAGATACACGGCTCAGCAGACAGTATCACACAGGAGAGGATTAGATACACAGCTCAGCAGACAGTATCACACAGGAGAGGATTAGATACACAGCTCAGCTGACAGTATCACACAGGAGAGGATTAGATACACGGCTCAGCAGACAGTATCGCACAGGGCGGGATTAGATACACGGCTCAGCAGACAGTATCACACAGGATAGGATTAGATACACAGTTCATCAGACAGTATCACACAGGAGTGGATTAGATACACGGCTCAGCAGACAGTATCGCACAGGGCGGGATTAGATACACAGCTCAGCAGACAGTATCACACAGGAGTGGATTAGATCCACGGCTCAGCAGACAGTATCACACAGGGCGGGATTAGATATGCAGCTCAGCAGACAGTATCTCACAGGAGAGGATTAGATACATGGCTCAGCAGACAGTATCACACAGGAGGGGATTAGATACACAGCTGAGGAGACAGTATCACACAGGAGAGGATTAGATACACTGCTCAGCATACAGTATCACACAGCATAGGATTAGATACACAGCTCAGCAGGCAGTATCACACAGTATAAGATTAGATACACAGCTCAGCAGACAGTATCACACAGCATAGGATTAGATACACGGCTCAGCAGACAGTATCACACAGGACAGGATTAGATACACAGCTCAGCAGACAGTATCACACAGGAGAGGATTAGATACACAGCTCAGCAGACAGTATCACACAGCGTAGTATTAGATACACAGCTCAGCAGACAGTATTACACAGGAGAGGATTAGATACACAGATCAGCAGACAGTATCACACAGCATAGGATTAGATACACAGCTCAGCAGACAGTATCACAGAGGAGTGGATTAGATACACGGCTCAGCAGACAGTATCGCACAGGGCGGGATTAGATACACGGTTCATCAGACAGTATCACACAGGAGAGTATTAGATACACTGCTCAGCAGACAGTATCACACAGGAGAGTATTAGATACACAGCTCAGCAGACGGTATCACACAGGGAGAATTAGATACACAGCTCAGCAGACAGTATCACACAGGATTAGATACATAGCTCAGCAGACAGTATCACACAGGAGAGGATTAGATACACAGCTCAGCAGACAGTATCACACAGGAGAGGATGAGATACACAGCATAGGTTTAGATACACAGCTCAGCAGGCAGTATCACACAGCATAGGATTAGATACACGGCTCAACAGACAGTATCACACAGGAGGGGATTAGATACACAGCTCAGCAGAGAGTATCACACAGGAGGGGATTAGATACACAGTTCATCAGACAGTATCACACAGGAGAGGATTAGATACGCAGCTCAGCAGACAGTATCTCACAGGAGAGGATTAGATACATGGCTCAGCAGACAGTATCACACAGCATAGGATTAGATACACGGCTCAGCAGACAGTATCACACAGGAGGGGATTAGATACACAGCTGAGGAGACAGTATCACACAGCATAGGATTAGATACACAGCTCAGCAGGCAGTATCACACAGCATAGGATTAGATACACAGCTCAGCAGACAGTATCACACAGCATAGGATTAGATACACAGCTCAGCAGACAGTATCACACAGCGTAGGATTAGATACACAGCTCAGCAGACAGTATCACACAGCGTAGGATTAGATACACAGCTCAGCAGACAGTATCACACAGGAGTGGATTAGATACACGGCTGAGCAGACAGTATCACACAGGATAGTATTAGATACACTGCTCAGCAGACAGTATCACACAGGAGAGTATTAGATACACAGCTCAGCAGACAGTATCACACAGGAGAGAATTAGATACACAGCTCAGCAGACGGTATCACACAGGAGAGGATTAGATACACGGCTCAGCAGACAGTATCACAGGAGGGGATTAGATACACGGCTCAGTAGACAGTATCACACAGGAGAGGATTAGATACACATCATAGGATTAGATACACAGCTCAGCAGACAGTATCACACAGGAGGGGATTAGATACACAGCTCAGCAGACAGTATCACGCAGGATAAGATTAGATACACTGCTCAGCAGACAGTATCACACAGGAGAGGATTAGATACACGGCTCAACACACAGTATTACACAGAGGATTAGATACACGGCTCAGCAGACAGTATCACACAGGAGAGGATTAGATACACAGATCAGCTGACAGTATCACACAGCATAGGATTAGATACACAGCTCAGCAGACAGTATCACACAGGAGAGGATTAGATACACGGCTCAACACACAGTATTACACAGAGGATTAGATACACGGCTCAGCAGACAGTATCACACAGGAGAGGATTAGATACACAGATCAGCTGACAGTATCACACAGCATAGGATTAGATACACAGCTCAGCAGACAGTATCACACAGGAGTGGATTAGATACACGGCTCAGCAGACAGTATCGCACAGGGCGGGATTAGATACACGGCTCAGCAGACAGTATCACACAGGATAGGATTAGATACACAGTTCATCAGACAGTATCACACAGGAGAGTATTAGATACACTGCTCAGCAGACAGTATCACACAGGAGAGTATTAGATACACTGCTCAGCAGACAGTATCACACAGGAGAGTATTAGATACACAGCTCAGCAGACGGTATCACACAGGGAGAATTAGATACACAGCTCAGCAGACAGTATCACACAGGATTAGATACATAGCTCAGCAGACAGTATCACACAGGAGAGGATTAGATACACAGCTCAGCAGACAGTATCACACAGGAGAGGATGAGATACACAGCATAGGTTTAGATACACAGCTCAGCAGGCAGTATCACACAGCATAGGATTAGATACACGGCTCAACAGACAGTATCACACAGGAGGGGATTAGATACACAGCTCAGCAGAGAGTATCACACAGGAGGGGATTAGATACACAGTTCATCAGACAGTATCACACAGGAGAGGATTAGATACGCAGCTCAGCAGATAGTATCTCACAGGAGAGGATTAGATACATGGCTCAGCAGACAGTATCACACAGCATAGGATTAGATACACGGCTCAGCAGACAGTATCACACAGGAGGGGATTAGATACACAGCTGAGGAGACAGTATCACACAGCATAGGATTAGATACACAGCTCAGCAGGCAGTATCACACAGCATAGGATTAGATACACAGCTCAGCAGACAGTATCACACAGCATAGGATTAGATACACAGCTCAGCAGACAGTATCGCACAGCATAGGATTAGATACACGGCTCAGCAGACAGTATCACACAGGACAGGATTAGATACACAGCTCAGCAGACAGTATCACACAGGAGAGGATTAGATACACAGCTCAGCAGACAGTATCACACAGCATAGGAT
>NW_027366905.1:0-64517 GCF_046119375.1 Phyllobates terribilis
AAATTTCAGAATTGCACCTTGCAATGTGGAGATATTACTGTTTGTGCATTTACAATATTCATTGATTTTTGCCATTGAAAAACATCATGTTATTCATATACCAGAAATGTTTGAAGCTACTGACTGAATGAAAGGAGCTGGCATCTCACTCTCTTTGAATCTTCCTTATCATGCTAGGATTAACAGGAAAAAGCAAAAAATTTCAGAATTGCACCTTGCAATGTGGAGATATTACTGTTTGTGTATTTAGAATATTCATTGATTTTTGCCATTGAAAAACATGTTTTTCATATACCAGAAATGTTTGAAGCTACTGACTGAATGAAAGGAGCTGGCATCTCACTCTCTTTGAATCTTCTTTATCATGCTAGGATTAACAGGAAAAAGCAAAAAATTTCAGAATTGCACCTTGCAATGTGGAGATATTACTGTTTGTGCATTTACAATATTCATTGATTTTTGCCATTGAAAAACGTCCAGAAATGTTTGAAGCTACTGACTGAATGAAAGGAGCTGGCATCTCACTCTCTTTGAATCTTCTTTATCATGCTAGGATTAACAGGAAAAAGCTAAAAATTTCAGAATTGCACCTTGCAATGTGGAGATATTACTGTTTGTGCATTTACAATATTCATTGATTTTTGCCATTGAAAAACATGTTTTTCATATACCAGAAATGTTTGAAGCTACTGACTGAATGAAAGGAGCTGGCATCTCACTCTCTTTGAATCTTCTTTATCATGCTAGGATTAGCAGGAAAAAGCAAAAAATTTCAGAATTGCACCTTGCAATGTGGAGATATTACTGTTTGTGCATTTACAATATTCATTGATTTTTGCCATTGAAAAATGTCCAGAAATGTTTGAAGCTACTGACTGAATGAAAGGAGCTGGTATCTCACTCTCTTTGAATCTTCTTTATCATGCTAGGATTAGCAGGAAAAAGCAAAAAATTTCAGAATTGCACCTTGCAATGTGGAGATATTACTGTTTGTGCATTTACAATATTCATTGATTTTTGCCATTGAAAAACATCATGTTATTCATATACCAGAAATGTTTGAAGCTACTGACTGAATGAAAGGAGCTGGCATCTCACTCTCTTTGAATCTTCTTTATCATGCTAGGATTAACAGGAAAAAGCAAAAAATTTCAGAATTGCACCTTGCAATGTGGAGATATTACTGTTTGTGCATTTACAATATTCATTGATTTTTGCCATTGAAAAACGTCCAGAAATGTTTGAAGCTACTGACTGAATGAAAGGAGCTGGCATCTCACTCTCTTTGAATCTTCTTTATCATGCTAGGATTAGCAGGAAAAAGCAAAAAATTTCAGAATTGCACCTTGCAATGTGGAGATATTACTGTTTGTGCATTTACAATATTCATTGATTTTTGCCATTGAAAAACATGTTTTTCATATACCAGAAATGTTTGAAGCTACTGACTGAATGAAAGGAGCTGGCATCTCACTCTCTTTGAATCTTCTTTATCATGCTAGGATTAGCAGGAAAAAGCAAAAAATTTCAGAATTGCACCTTGCAATGTGGAGATATTACTGTTTGTGCATTTACAATATTCATTGATTTTTGCCATTGAAAAACATGTTTTTCATATACCAGAAATGTTTGAAGCTACTGACTGAATGAAAGGAGCTGGCATCTCACTCTCTTTGAATCTTCTTTATCATGCTAGGATTAGCAGGAAAAAGCAAAAAATTTCAGAATTGCACCTTGCAATGTGGAGATATTACTGTTTGTGCATTTACAATATTCATTGATTTTTGCCATTGAAAAACATGTTTTTCATATACCAGAAATGTTTGAAGCTACTGACTGAATGAAAGGAGCTGGCATCTCCCTCTCTTTGAATCTTCTTTATCATGCTAGGATTAACAGGAAAAAGCAAAAAATTTCAGAATTGCACCTTGCAATGTGGAGATATTACTGTTTGTGCATTTACAATATTCATTGATTTTTGCCATTGAAAAACATGTTTTTCATATACCAGAAATGTTTGAAGCTACTGACTGAATGAAAGGAGCTGGCATCTCACTCTCTTTGAATCTTCTTTATCATGCTAGGATTAACAGGAAAAAGCAAAAAATTTCAGAATTGCACCTTGCAATGTGGAGATATTACTGTTTGTGCATTTACAATATTCATTGATTTTTGCCATTGAAAAACGTCCAGAAATGTTTGAAGCTACTGATTGAATGAAAGGAGCTGGCATCTCACTCTCTTTGAATCTTCTTTATCATGCTAGGATTAACAGGAAAAAGCTAAAAATTTCAGAATTGCACCTTGCAATGTGGAGATATTACTGTTTGTGCATTTACAATATTCATTGATTTTTGCCATTGAAAAACATGTTTTTCATATACCAGAAATGTTTGAAGCTACTGACTGAATGAAAGGAGCTGGCATCTCACTCTCTTTGAATCTTCTTTATCATGCTAGGATTAGCAGGAAAAAGCAAAAAATTTCAGAATTGCACCTTGCAATGTGGAGATATTACTGTTTGTGCATTTACAATATTCATTGATTTTTGCCATTGAAAAACATCATGTTATTCATATACCAGAAATGTTTGAAGCTACTGACTGAATGAAAGGAGCTGGCATCTCACTCTCTTTGAATCTTCTTTATCATGCTAGGATTAACAGGAAAAAGCAAAAAATTTCAGAATTGCACCTTGCAATGTGGAGATATTACTGTTTGTGCATTTACAATATTCATTGATTTTTGCCATTGAAAAACATGTTTTTCATATACCAGAAATGTTTGAAGCTACTGACTGAATGAAAGGAGCTGGCATCTCACTCTCTTTGAATCTTCTTTATCATGCTAGGATTAACAGGAAAAAGCAAAAAATTTCAGAATTGCACCTTGCAATGTGGAGATATTACTGTTTGTGCATTTACAATATTCATTGATTTTTGCCATTGAAAAACGTCCAGAAATGTTTGAAGCTACTGACTGAATGAAAGGAGCTGGCATCTCACTCTCTTTGAATCTTCTTTATCATGCTAGGATTAACAGGAAAAAGCTAAAAATTTCAGAATTGCACCTTGCAATGTGGAGATATTACTGTTTGTGCATTTACAATATTCATTGATTTTTGCCATTGAAAAACATGTTTTTCATATACCAGAAATGTTTGAAGCTACTGACTGAATGAAAGGAGCTGGCATCTCACTCTCTTTGAATCTTCTTTATCATGCTAGGATTAGCAGGAAAAAGCAAAAAATTTCAGAATTGCACCTTGCAATGTGGAGATATTACTGTTTGTGCATTTACAATATTCATTGATTTTTGCCATTGAAAAATGTCCAGAAATGTTTGAAGCTACTGACTGAATGAAAGAAGCTGGCATCTCACTCTCTTTGAATCTTCTTTATCATGCTAGGATTAGCAGGAAAAAGCAAAAAATTTCAGAATTGCACCTTGCAATGTGGAGATATTACTGTTTGTGCATTTACAATATTCATTGATTTTTGCCATTGAAAAACATCATGTTATTCATATACCAGAAATGTTTGAAGCTACTGACTGAATGAAAGGAGCTGGCATCTCACTCTCTTTGAATCTTCTTTATCATGCTAGGATTAACACAAAAAAGCAAAAAATTTCAGAATTGCACCTTGCAATGTGGAGATATTACTGTTTGTGCATTTACAATATTCATTGATTTTTGCCATTGAAAAACGTCCAGAAATGTTTGAAGCTACTGACTGAATGAAAGGAGCTGGCATCTCACTCTCTTTGAATCTTCTTTATCATGCTAGGATTAGCAGGAAAAAGCAAAAAATTTCAGAATTGCACCTTGCAATGTGGAGATATTACTGTTTGTGCATTTACAATATTCATTGATTTTTGCCATTGAAAAACATGTTTTTCATATACAAGAAATGTTTGAAGCTACTGACTGAATGAAAGGAGCTGGCATCTCACTCTCTTTGAATCTTCTTTATCATGCTAGGATTAGCAGGAAAAAGCAAAAAATTTCAGAATTGCACCTTGCAATGTGGAGATATTACTGTTTGTGCATTTACAATATTCATTGATTTTTGCCATTGAAAAACATGTTTTTCATATACCAGAAATGTTTGAAGCTACTGACTGAATGAAAGGAGCTGGTATCTCACTCTCTTTGAATCTTCTTTATCATGCTAGGATTAACAGGAAAAAGCAAAAAATTTCAGAATTGCACCTTGCAATGTGGAGATATTACTGTTTGTGCATTTACAATATTCATTGATTTTTGCCATTGAAAAACGTCCAGAAATGTTTGAAGCTACTGACTGAATGAAAGGAGCTGGCATCTCACTCTCTTTGAATCTTCTTTATCATGCTAGGATTAGCAGGAAAAAGCAAAAAATTTCAGAATTGCACCTTGCAATGTGGAGATATTACTGGTTGTGCATTTACAATATTCATTGATTTTTGCCATTGAAAAACATGTTTTTCATATACCAGAAATGTTTGAAGCTACTGACTGAATGAAAGGAGCTGGCATCTCACTCTCTTTGAATCTTCTTTATCATGCTAGGATTAGCAGGAAAAAGCAAAAAATTTCAGAATTGCACCTTGCAATGTGGAGATATTACTGTTTGTGCATTTACAATATTCATTGATTTTTGCCATTGAAAAACATGTTTTTCATATACCAGAAATGTTTGAAGCTACTGACTGAATGAAAGGAGCTGGTATCTCACTCTCTTTGAATCTTCTTTATCATGCTAGGATTAACAGGAAAAAGCAAAAAATTTCAGAATTGCACCTTGCAATGTGGAGATATTACTGTTTGTGCATTTACAATATTCATTGATTTTTGCCATTGAAAAACGTCCAGAAATGTTTGAAGCTACTGACTGAATGAAAGGAGCTGACATCTCACTCTCTTTGAATCTTCTTTATCATGCTAGGATTAGCAGGAAAAAGCAAAAAATTTCAGAATTGCACCTTGCAATGTGGAGATATTACTGTTTGTGCATTTACAATATTCATTGATTTTTGCCATTGAAAAACATCATGTTATTCATATACCAGAAATGTTTGAAGCTACTGACTGAATGAAAGGAGCTGGCATCTCACTCTCTTTGAATCTTCCTTATCATGCTAGGATTAACAGGAAAAAGCAAAAAATTTCAGAATTGCACCTTGCAATGTGGAGATATTACTGTTTGTGCATTTACAATATTCATTGATTTTTGCCATTGAAAAACATGTTTTTCATATACCAGAAATGTTTGAAGCTACTGACTGAATGAAAGGAGCTGGCATCTCACTCTCTTTGAATCTTCTTTATCATGCTAGGATTAACAGGAAAAAGCAAAAAATTTCAGAATTGCACCTTGCAATGTGGAGATATTACTGTTTGTGCATTTACAATATTCATTGATTTTTGCCATTGAAAAACGTCCAGAAATGTTTGAAGCTACTGACTGAATGAAAGGAGCTGGCATCTCACTCTCTTTGAATCTTCTTTATCATGCTAGGATTAACAGGAAAAAGCTAAAAATTTCAGAATTGCACCTTGCAATGTGGAGATATTACTGTTTGTGCATTTACAATATTCATTGATTTTTGCCATTGAAAAACATGTTTTTCATATACCAGAAATGTTTGAAGCTACTGACTGAATGAAAGGAGCTGGCATCTCACTCTCTTTGAATCTTCTTTATCATGCTAGGATTAGCAGGAAAAAGCAAAAAATTTCAGAATTGCACCTTGCAATGTGGAGATATTACTGTTTGTGCATTTACAATATTCATTGATTTTTGCCATTGAAAAATGTCCAGAAATGTTTGAAGCTACTGACTGAATGAAAGGAGCTGGCATCTCACTCTCTTTGAATCTTCTTTATCATGCTAGGATTAGCAGGAAAAAGCAAAAAATTTCAGAATTGCACCTTGCAATGTGGAGATATTACTGTTTGTGCATTTACAATATTCATTGATTTTTGCCATTGAAAAACATCATGTTATTCATATACCAGAAATGTTTGAAGCTACTGACTGAATGAAAGGAGCTGGCATCTCACTCTCTTTGAATCTTCTTTATCATGCTAGGATTAACACAAAAAAGCAAAAAATTTCAGAATTGCACCTTGCAATGTGGAGATATTACTGTTTGTGCATTTACAATATTCATTGATTTTTGCCATTGAAAAACGTCCAGAAATGTTTGAAGCTACTGACTGAATGAAAGGAGCTGGCATCTCACTCTCTTTGAATCTTCTTTATCATGCTAGGATTAGCAGGAAAAAGCAAAAAATTTCAGAATTGCACCTTGCAATGTGGAGATATTACTGTTTGTGCATTTACAATATTCATTGATTTTTGCCATTGAAAAACATGTTTTTCATATACAAGAAATGTTTGAAGCTACTGACTGAATGAAAGGAGCTGGCATCTCACTCTCTTTGAATCTTCTTTATCATGCTAGGATTAGCAGGAAAAAGCAAAAAATTTCAGAATTGCACCTTGCAATGTGGAGATATTACTGTTTGTGCATTTACAATATTCATTGATTTTTGCCATTGAAAAACATGTTTTTCATATACCAGAAATGTTTGAAGCTACTGACTGAATGAAAGGAGCTGGTATCTCACTCTCTTTGAATCTTCTTTATCATGCTAGGATTAACAGGAAAAAGCAAAAAATTTCAGAATTGCACCTTGCAATGTGGAGATATTACTGTTTGTGCATTTACAATATTCATTGATTTTTGCCATTGAAAAACGTCCAGAAATGTTTGAAGCTACTGACTGAATGAAAGGAGCTGGCATCTCACTCTCTTTGAATCATCTTTATCATGCTAGGATTAGCAGGAAAAAGCAAAAAATTTCAGAATTGCACCTTGCAATGTGGAGATATTACTGTTTGTGCATTTACAATATTCATTGATTTTTGCCATTGAAAAACATGTTTTTCATATACCAGAAATGTTTGAAGCTACTGACTGAATGAAAGGAGCTGGCATCTCACTCTCTTTGAATCTTCTTTATCATGCTAGGATTAGCAGGAAAAAGCAAAAAATTTCAGAATTGCACCTTGCAATGTGGAGATATTACTGTTTGTGCATTTACAATATTCATTGATTTTTGCCATTGAAAAACATGTTTTTCATATACCAGAAATGTTTGAAGCTACTGACTGAATGAAAGGAGCTGGTATCTCACTCTCTTTGAATCTTCTTTATCATGCTAGGATTAACAGGAAAAAGCAAAAAATTTCAGAATTGCACCTTGCAATGTGGAGATATTACTGTTTGTGCATTTACAATATTCATTGATTTTTGCCATTGAAAAACGTCCAGAAATGTTTGAAGCTACTGACTGAATGAAAGGAGCTGACATCTCACTCTCTTTGAATCTTCTTTATCATGCTAGGATTAGCAGGAAAAAGCAAAAAATTTCAGAATTGCACCTTGCAATGTGGAGATATTACTGTTTGTGCATTTACAATATTCATTGATTTTTGCCATTGAAAAACATGTTTTTCATATACCAGAAATGTTTGAAGCTACTGACTGAATGAAAGGAGCTGGCATCTCACTCTCTTTGAATCTTCTTTATCATGCTAGGATTAGCAGGAAAAAGCAAAAAATTTCAGAATTGCACCTTGCAATGTGGAGATATTACTGTTTGTGCATTTACAATATTCATTGATTTTTGCCATTGAAAAATGTCCAGAAATGTTTGAAGCTACTGACTGAATGAAAGGAGCTGGCATCTCACTCTCTTTGAATCTTCTTTATCATGCTAGGATTAGCAGGAAAAAGCAAAAAATTTCAGAATTGCACCTTGCAATGTGGAGATATTACTGTTTGTGCATTTACAATATTCATTGATTTTTGCCATTGAAAAACATCATGTTATTCATATACCAGAAATGTTTGAAGCTACTGACTGAATGAAAGGAGCTGGCATCTCACTCTCTTTGAATCTTCTTTATCATGCTAGGATTAACACAAAAAAGCAAAAAATTTCAGAATTGCACCTTGCAATGTGGAGATATTACTGTTTGTGCATTTACAATATTCATTGATTTTTGCCATTGAAAAATGTCCAGAAATGTTTGAAGCTACTGACTGAATGAAAGGAGCTGGCATCTCACTCTCTTTGAATCTTCTTTATCATGCTAGGATTAGCAGGAAAAAGCAAAAAATTTCAGAATTGCACCTTGCAATGTGGAGATATTACTGTTTGTGCATTTACAATATTCATTGATTTTTGCCATTGAAAAACATGTTTTTCATATACAAGAAATGTTTGAAGCTACTGACTGAATGAAAGGAGCTGGCATCTCACTCTCTTTGAATCTTCTTTATCATGCTAGGATTAGCAGGAAAAAGCAAAAAATTTCAGAATTGCACCTTGCAATGTGGAGATATTACTGTTTGTGCATTTACAATATTCATTGATTTTTGCCATTGAAAAACATGTTTTTCATATACCAGAAATGTTTGAAGCTACTGACTGAATGAAAGGAGCTGGTATCTCACTCTCTTTGAATCTTCTTTATCATGCTAGGATTAACAGGAAAAAGCAAAAAATTTCAGAATTGCACCTTGCAATGTGGAGATATTACTGTTTGTGCATTTACAATATTCATTGATTTTTGCCATTGAAAAACGTCCAGAAATGTTTGAAGCTACTGACTGAATGAAAGGAGCTGGCATCTCACTCTCTTTGAATCTTCTTTATCATGCTAGGATTAGCAGGAAAAAGCAAAAAATTTCAGAATTGCACCTTGCAATGTGGAGATATTACTGTTTGTGCATTTACAATATTCATTGATTTTTGCCATTGAAAAACATGTTTTTCATATACCAGAAATGTTTGAAGCTACTGACTGAATGAAAGGAGCTGGCATCTCACTCTCTTTGAATCTTCTTTATCATGCTAGGATTAACAGGAAAAAGCAAAAAATTTCAGAATTGCACCTTGCAATGTGGAGATATTACTGTTTGTGCATTTACAATATTCATTGATTTTTGCCATTGAAAAACATGTTTTTCATATACCAGAAATGTTTGAAGCTACTGACTGAATGAAAGGAGCTGGCATCTCACTCTCTTTGAATCTTCTTTATCATGCTAGGATTAGCAGGAAAAAGCAAAAAATTTCAGAATTGCACCTTGCAATGTGGAGATATTACTGTTTGTGCATTTACAATATTCATTGATTTTTGCCATTGAAAAACATGTTTTTCATATACCAGAAATGTTTGAAGCTACTGACTGAATGAAAGGAGCTGGCATCTCACTCTCTTTGAATCTTCATTATCATGCTAGGATTAGCAGGAAAAAGCAAAAAATTTCAGAATTGCACCTTGCAATGTGGAGATATTACTGTTTGTGCATTTACAATATTCATTGATTTTTGCCATTGAAAAACATGTTTTTCATATACCAGAAATGTTTGAAGCTACTGACTGAATGAAAGGAGCTGGCATCTCACTCTCTTTGAATCTTCTTTATCATGCTAGGATTAGCAGGAAAAAGCAAAAAATTTCAGAATTGCACCTTGCAATGTGGAGATATTACTGTTTGTGCATTTACAATATTCATTGATTTTTGCCATTGAAAAACATGTTTTTCATATACCAGAAATGTTTGAAGCTACTGACTGAATGAAAGGAGCTGGCATCTCACTCTCTTTGAATCTTCTTTATCATGCTAGGATTAACAGGAAAAAGCAAAAAATTTCAGAATTGCACCTTGCAATGTGGAGATATTACTGTTTGTGCATTTACAATATTCATTGATTTTTGCCATTGAAAAACATGTTTTTCATATACCAGAAATGTTTGAAGCTACTGACTGAATGAAAGGAGCTGGCATCTCACTCTCTTTGAATCTTCTTTATCATGCTAGGATTAACAGGAAAAAGCAAAAAATTTCAGAATTGCACCTTGCAATGTGGAGATATTACTGTTTGTGCATTTACAATATTCATTGATTTTTGCCATTGAAAAACGTCCAGAAATGTTTGAAGCTACTGACTGAATGAAAGGAGCTGGCATCTCACTCTCTTTGAATCTTCTTTATCATGCTAGGATTAACAGGAAAAAGCTAAAAATTTCAGAATTGCACCTTGCAATGTGGAGATATTACTGTTTGTGCATTTACAATATTCATTGATTTTTGCCATTGAAAAACATGTTTTTCATATACCAGAAATGTTTGAAGCTACTGACTGAATGAAAGGAGCTGGCATCTCACTCTCTTTGAATCTTCTTTATCATGCTAGGATTAGCAGGAAAAAGCAAAAAATTTCAGAATTGCACCTTGCAATGTGGAGATATTACTCTTTGTGCATTTACAATATTCATTGATTTTTGCCATTGAAAAATGTCCAGAAATGTTTGAAGCTACTGACTGAATGAAAGGAGCTGGCATCTCACTCTCTTTGAATCTTCTTTATCATGCTAGGATTAGCAGGAAAAAGCAAAAAATTTCAGAATTGCACCTTGCAATGTGGAGATATTACTGTTTGTGCATTTACAATATTCATTGATTTTTGCCATTGAAAAACATCATGTTATTCATATACCAGAAATGTTTGAAGCTACTGACTGAATGAAAGGAGCTGGCATCTCACTCTCTTTGAATCTTCTTTATCATGCTAGGATTAACAGGAAAAAGCAAAAAATTTCAGAATTGCACCTTGCAATGTGGAGATATTACTGTTTGTGCATTTACAATATTCATTGATTTTTGCCATTGAAAAACGTCCAGAAATGTTTGAAGCTACTGACTGAATGAAAGGAGCTGGCATCTCACTCTCTTTGAATCTTCTTTATCATGCTAGGATTAGCAGGAAAAAGCAAAAAATTTCAGAATTGCACCTTGCAATGTGGAGATATTACTGTTTGTGCATTTACAATATTCATTGATTTTTGCCATTGAAAAACATGTTTTTCATATACCAGAAATGTTTGAAGCTACTGACTGAATGAAAGGAGCTGGCATCTCACTCTCTTTGAATCTTCTTTATCATGCTAGGATTAGCAGGAAAAAGCAAAAAATTTCAGAATTGCACCTTGCAATGTGGAGATATTACTGTTTGTGCATTTACAATATTCATTGATTTTTGCCATTGAAAAACATGTTTTTCATATACCAGAAATGTTTGAAGCTACTGACTGAATGAAAGGAGCTGGTATCTCACTCTCTTTGAATCTTCTTTATCATGCTAGGATTAACAGGAAAAAGCAAAAAATTTCAGAATTGCACCTTGCAATGTGGAGATATTACTGTTTGTGCATTTACAATATTCATTGATTTTTGCCATTGAAAAACGTCCAGAAATGTTTGAAGCTACTGACTGAATGAAAGGAGCTGACATCTCACTCTCTTTGAATCTTCTTTATCATGCTAGGATTAGCAGGAAAAAGCAAAAAATTTCAGAATTGCACCTTGCAATGTGGAGATATTACTGTTTGTGCATTTACAATATTCATTGATTTTTGCCATTGAAAAACATGTTTTTCATATACCAGAAATGTTTGAAGCTACTGACTGAATGAAAGGAGCTGGCATCTCACTCTCTTTGAATCTTCTTTATCATGCTAGGATTAGCAGGAAAAAGCAAAAAATTTCAGAATTGCACCTTGCAATGTGGAGATATTACTGTTTGTGCATTTACAATATTCATTGATTTTTGCCATTGAAAAACATGTTTTTCATATACCAGAAATGTTTGAAGCTACTGACTGAATGAAAGGAGCTGGCATCTCACTCTCTTTGAATCTTCATTATCATGCTAGGATTAGCAGGAAAAAGCAAAAAATTTCAGAATTGCACCTTGCAATGTGGAGATATTACTGTTTGTGCATTTACAATATTCATTGATTTTTGCCATTGAAAAACATGTTTTTCATATACCAGAAATGTTTGAAGCTACTGACTGAATGAAAGGAGCTGGCATCTCACTCTCTTTGAATCTTCTTTATCATGCTAGGATTAGCAGGAAAAAGCAAAAAATTTCAGAATTGCACCTTGCAATGTGGAGATATTACTGTTTGTGCATTTACAATATTCATTGATTTTTGCCATTGAAAAACATGTTTTTCATATACCAGAAATGTTTGAAGCTACTGACTGAATGAAAGGAGCTGGCATCTCACTCTCTTTGAATCTTCTTTATCATGCTAGGATTAACAGGAAAAAGCAAAAAATTTCAGAATTGCACCTTGCAATGTGGAGATATTACTGTTTGTGCATTTACAATATTCATTGATTTTTGCCATTGAAAAACATGTTTTTCATATACCAGAAATGTTTGAAGCTACTGACTGAATGAAAGGAGCTGGCATCTCACTCTCTTTGAATCTTCTTTATCATGCTAGGATTAACAGGAAAAAGCAAAAAATTTCAGAATTGCACCTTGCAATGTGGAGATATTACTGTTTGTGCATTTACAATATTCATTGATTTTTGCCATTGAAAAACGTCCAGAAATGTTTGAAGCTACTGACTGAATGAAAGGAGCTGGCATCTCACTCTCTTTGAATCTTCTTTATCATGCTAGGATTAACAGGAAAAAGCTAAAAATTTCAGAATTGCACCTTGCAATGTGGAGATATTACTGTTTGTGCATTTACAATATTCATTGATTTTTGCCATTGAAAAACATGTTTTTCATATACCAGAAATGTTTGAAGCTACTGACTGAATGAAAGGAGCTGGCATCTCACTCTCTTTGAATCTTCTTTATCATGCTAGGATTAGCAGGAAAAAGCAAAAAATTTCAGAATTGCACCTTGCAATGTGGAGATATTACTGTTTGTGCATTTACAATATTCATTGATTTTTGCCATTGAAAAACATGTTTTTCATATACCAGAAATGTTTGAAGCTACTGACTGAATGAAAGGAGCTGGCATCTCACTCTCTTTGAATCTTCTTTATCATGCTAGGATTAACAGGAAAAAGCAAAAAATTTCAGAATTGTACCTTGCAATGTGGAGATATTACTGTTTGTGCATTTACAATATTCATTGATTTTTGCCATTGAAAAACGTCCAGAAATGTTTGAAGCTACTGACTGAATGAAAGGAGCTGGCATCTCACTCTCTTTGAATCTTCTTTATCATGCTAGGATTAACAGGAAAAAGCTAAAAATTTCAGAATTGCACCTTGCAATGTGGAGATATTACTGTTTGTGCATTTACAATATTCATTGATTTTTGCCATTGAAAAACATGTTTTTCATATACCAGAAATGTTTGAAGCTACTGACTGAATGAAAGGAGCTGGCATCTCACTCTCTTTGAATCTTCTTTATCATGCTAGGATTAGCAGGAAAAAGCAAAAAATTTCAGAATTGCACCTTGCAATGTGGAGATATTACTGTTTGTGCATTTACAATATTCATTGATTTTTGCCATTGAAAAACATGTTTTTCATATACCAGAAATGTTTGAAGCTACTGACTGAATGAAAGGAGCTGGCATCTCACTCTCTTTGAATCTTCATTATCATGCTAGGATTAGCAGGAAAAAGCAAAAAATTTCAGAATTGCACCTTGCAATGTGGAGATATTACTGTTTGTGCATTTACAACATTCATTGATTTTTGCCATTGAAAAACATGTTTTTCATATACCAGAAATGTTTGAAGCTACTGACTGAATGAAAGGAGCTGGCATCTCACTCTCTTTGAATCTTCTTTATCATGCTAGGATTAGCAGGAAAAAGCAAAAAATTTCAGAATTGCACCTTGCAATGTGGAGATATTACTGTTTGTGCATTTACAATATTCATTGATTTTTGCCATTGAAAAACATGTTTTTCATATACCAGAAATGTTTGAAGCTACTGACTGAATGAAAGGAGCTGGCATCTCACTCTCTTTGAATCTTCTTTATCATGCTAGGATTAACAGGAAAAAGCAAAAAATTTCAGAATTGCACCTTGCAATGTGGAGATATTACTGTTTGTGCATTTACAATATTCATTGATTTTTGCCATTGAAAAACATGTTTTTCATATACCAGAAATGTTTGAAGCTACTGACTGAATGAAAGGAGCTGGCATCTCACTCTCTTTGAATCTTCTTTATCATGCTAGGATTAACAGGAAAAAGCAAAAAATTTCAGAATTGCACCTTGCAATGTGGAGATATTACTGTTTGTGCATTTACAATATTCATTGATTTTTGCCATTGAAAAACGTCCAGAAATGTTTGAAGCTACTGACTGAATGAAAGGAGCTGGCATCTCACTCTCTTTGAATCTTCTTTATCATGCTAGGATTAACAGGAAAAAGCTAAAAATTTCAGAATTGCACCTTGCAATGTGGAGATATTACTGTTTGTGCATTTACAATATTCATTGATTTTTGCCATTGAAAAACATGTTTTTCAAATACCAGAAATGTTTGAAGCTACTGACTGAATGAAAGGAGCTGGCATCTCACTCTCTTTGAATCTTCTTTATCATGCTAGGATTAGCAGGAAAAAGCAAAAAATTTCAGAATTGCACCTTGCAATGTGGAGATATTACTGTTTGTGCATTTACAATATTCATTGATTTTTGCCATTGAAAAACATGTTTTTCATATACCAGAAATGTTTGAAGCTACTGACTGAATGAAAGGAGCTGGCATCTCACTCTCTTTGAATCTTCTTTATCATGCTAGGATTAACAGGAAAAAGCAAAAAATTTCAGAATTGTACCTTGCAATGTGGAGATATTACTGTTTGTGCATTTACAATATTCATTGATTTTTGCCATTGAAAAACGTCCAGAAATGTTTGAAGCTACTGACTGAATGAAAGGAGCTGGCATCTCACTCTCTTTGAATCTTCTTTATCATGCTAGGATTAACAGGAAAAAGCTAAAAATTTCAGAATTGCACCTTGCAATGTGGAGATATTACTGTTTGTGCATTTACAATATTCATTGATTTTTGCCATTGAAAAACATGTTTTTCATATACCAGAAATGTTTGAAGCTACTGACTGAATGAAAGGAGCTGGCATCTCACTCTCTTTGAATCTTTATCATGCTAGGATTAGCAGGAAAAAGCAAAAAATTTCAGAATTGCACCTTGCAATGTGGAGATATTACGCTTTGTGCATTTACAATATTCATTGATTTTTGCCATTGAAAAACATGTTTTTCATATACCAGAAATGTTTGAAGCTACTGACTGAATGAAAGGAGCTGGCATCTCACTCTCTTTGAATCTTCTTTATCATGCTAGGATTAACAGGAAAAAACAAAAAATTTCAGAATTGCACCTTGCAATGTGGAGATATTACTGTTTGTGCATTTACAATATTCATTGATTTTTGCCATTGAAAAACGTTTTTCATATACCAGAAATGTTTGAAGCTACTGACTGAATGAAAGGAGCTGGCATCTCACTCTCTTTGAATCTTCTTTATCATGCTAGGATTAACAGGAAAAAGCAAAAAATTTCAGAATTGCACCTTGCAATGTGGAGATATTACTGTTTGTGCATTTACAATATTCATTGATTTTTGCCATTGAAAAACATGTTTTTCATATACCAGAAATGTTTGAAGCTACTGACTGAATGAAAGGAGCTGGCATCTCACTCTCTTTGAATCTTCTTTATCATGCTAGGATTAACAGGAAAAAGCAAAAAATTTCAGAATTGCACCTTGCAATGTGGAGATATTACTGTTTGTGCATTTACAATATTCATTGATTTTTGCCATTGAAAAACATGTTTTTCATATACCATAAATGTTTGAAGCTACTGACTGAATGAAAGGAGCTGGCATCTCACTCTCTTTGAATCTTCTTTATCATGCTAGGATTAGCAGGAAAAAGCAAAAAATTTCAGAATTGCACCTTGCAATGTGGAGATATTACTGTTTGTGCATTTACAATATTCATTGATTTTTGCCATTGAAAAACATCCAGAAATGTTTGAAGCTACTGACTGAATGAAAGGGGCTGGCATCTCACTCTCTTTGAATCTTCTTTATCATGCTAGGATTAACAGGAAAAAGCTAAAAATTTCAGAATTGCACCTTGCAATGTGGAGATATTACTGTTTGTGCATTTACAATATTCATTGATTTTTGCCATTGAAAAACATGTTTTTCATATACCAGAAATGTTTGAAGCTACTGACTGAATGAAAGGAGCTGGCATCTCACTCTCTTTGAATCTTCTTTATCATGCTAGGATTAGCAGGAAAAAGCAAAAAATTTCAGAATTGCACCTTGCAATGTGGAGATATTACTGTTTGTGCATTTACAATATTCATTGATTTTTGCCATTGAAAAACATGTTTTTCATATACCAGAAATGTTTGAAGCTACTGACTGAATGAAAGGAGCTGGCATCTCACTCTCTTTGAATCTTCTTTATCATGCTAGGATTAGCAGGAAAAAGCAAAAAATTTCAGAATTGCACCTTGCAATGTGGAGATATTACTGTTTGTGCATTTACAATATTCATTGATTTTTGCCATTGAAAAACATGTTTTTCATATACCAGAAATGTTTGAAGCTACTGACTGAATGAAAGGAGCTGGCATCTCACTCTCTTTGAATCTTCTTTATCATGCTAGGATTAACAGGAAAAAGCAAAAAATTTCAGAATTGCACCTTGCAATGTGGAGATATTACTGTTTGTGCATTTACAATATTCATTGAATTTTGCCATTGAAAAACGTCCAGAAATGTTTGAAGCTACTGACTGAATGAAAGGAGCTGGCATCTCACTCTCTTTGAATCTTCTTTATCATGCTAGGATTAGCAGGAAAAAGCAAAAAATTTCAGAATTGCACCTTCCAATGTGGAGATATTACTGATTGTGCATTTACAATATTCATTGATTTTTGCCATTGAAAAACATGTTTTTCATATACCAGAAATGTTTGAAGCTACTGACTGAATGAAAGGAGCTGGCATCTCACTCTCTTTGAATCTTCTTTATCATGCTAGGATTAACAGGAAAAAGCAAAAAATTTCAGAATTGCACCTTGCAATGTGGAGATATTACTGTTTGTGCATTTACAATATTCATTGATTTTTGCCATTGAAAAACATGTTTTTCATATACCAGAAATGTTTGAAGCTACTGACTGAATGAAAGGAGCTGGCATCTCACTCTCTTTGAATCTTCTTTATCATGCTAGGATTAACAGGAAAAAGCAAAAAATTTCAGAATTGCACCTTGCAATGTGGAGATATTACTGTTTGTGCATTTACAATATTCATTGATTTTTGCCATTGAAAAACGTCCAGAAATGTTTGAAGGTACTGACTGAATGAAAGGAGCTGGCATCTCACTCTCTTTGAATCTTCTTTATCATGCTAGGATTAGCAGGAAAAAGCAAAAAATTTCAGAATTGCACCTTGCAATGTGGAGATATTACTGTTTGTGCATTTACAATATTCATTGATTTTTGCCATTGAAAAACATGTTTTTCATATACCAGAAATGTTTGAAGCTACTGACTGAATGAAAGGAGCTGGCATCTCACTCTCTTTGAATCTTCTTTATCATGCTAGGATTAACAGGAAAAAGCAAAAAATTTCAGAATTGCACCTTGCAATGTGGAGATATTACTGTTTGTGCATTTACAATATTCATTGATTTTTGCCATTGAAAAACGTCCAGAAATGTTTGAAGCTACTGACTGAATGAAAGGAGCTGGCATCTCACTCTCTTTGAATCTTCTTTATCATGCTAGGATTAGCAGGAAAAAGCAAAAAATTTCAGAATTGCACCTTGCAATGTGGAGATATTACTGTTTGTGCATTTACAATATTCATTGATTTTTGCCATTGAAAAACATGTTTTTCATATACCAGAAATGTTTGAAGCTACTGACTGAATGAAAGGAGCTGGCATCTCACTCTCTTTGAATCTTCTTTATCATGCTAGGATTAGCAGGAAAAAGCAAAAAATTTCAGAATTGCACCTTGCAATGTGGAGATATTACTGTTTGTGCATTTACAATATTCATTGATTTTTGCCATTGAAAAACATGTTTTTCATATACCAGAAATGTTTGAAGCTACTGACTGAATGAAAGGAGCTGGCATCTCACTCTCTTTAAATCTTCTTTATCATGCTAGGATTAACAGGAAAAAGCAAAAAATTTCAGAATTGCACCTTGCAATGTGGAGATATTACTGTTTGTGCATTTACAATATTCATTGATTTTTGCCATTGAAAAACGTCCAGAAATGTTTGAAGCTACTGACTGAATGAAAGGAGCTGGCATCTCACTCTCTTTGAATCTTCTTTATCATGCTAGGATTAGCAGGAAAAAGCAAAAAATTTCAGAATTGCACCTTGCAATGTGGAGATATTACTGTTTGTGCATTTACAATATTCATTGATTTTTGCCATTGAAAAACATCATGTTATTCATATACCAGAAATGTTTGAAGCTACTGACTGAATGAAAGGAGCTGGCATCTCACTCTCTTTGAATCTTCTTTATCATGCTAGGATTAACAGGAAAAAGCAAAAAATTTCAGAATTGCACCTTGCAATGTGGAGATATTACTGTTTGTGCATTTACAATATTCATTGATTTTTGCCATTGAAAAACGTCCAGAAATGTTTGAAGCTACTGACTGAATGAAAGGAGCTGGCATCTCACTCTCTTTGAATCTTCTTTATCATGCTAGGATTAGCAGGAAAAAGCAAAAAATTTCAGAATTGCACCTTGCAATGTGGAGATATTACTGTTTGTGCATTTACAATATTCATTGATTTTTGCCATTGAAAAACATGTTTTTCATATACCAGAAATGTTTGAAGCTACTGACTGAATGAAAGGAGCTGGCATCTCACTCTCTTTGAATCTTCTTTATCATGCTAGGATTAGCAGGAAAAAGCAAAAAATTTCAGAATTGCACCTTGCAATGTGGAGATATTACTGTTTGTGCATTTACAATATTCATTGATTTTTGCCATTGAAAAACATGTTTTTCATATACCAGAAATGTTTGAAGCTACTGACTGAATGAAAGGAGCTGGCATCTCACTCTCTTTAAATCTTCTTTATCATGCTAGGATTAACAGGAAAAAGCAAAAAATTTCAGAATTGCACCTTGCAATGTGGAGATATTACTGTTTGTGCATTTACAATATTCATTGATTTTTGCCATTGAAAAACGTCCAGAAATGTTTGAAGCTACTGACTGAATGAAAGGAGCTGGCATCTCACTCTCTTTGAATCTTCTTTATCATGCTAGGATTAGCAGGAAAAAGCAAAAAATTTCAGAATTGCACCTTGCAATGTGGAGATATTACTGTTTGTGCATTTACAATATTCATTGATTTTTGCCATTGAAAAACATGTTTTTCATATACCAGAAATGTTTGAAGCTACTGACTGAATGAAAGGAGCTGGCATCTCACTCTCTTTGAATCTTCTTTATCATGCTAGGATTAGCAGGAAAAAGCAAAAAATTTCAGAATTGCACCTTGCAATGTGGAGATATTACTGTTTGTGCATTTACAATATTCATTGATTTTTGCCATTGAAAAACATGTTTTTCATATACCAGAAATGTTTGAAGCTACTGACTGAATGAAAGGAGCTGGCATCTCACTCTCTTTGAATCTTCTTTATCATGCTAGGATTAACAGGAAAAAGCAAAAAATTTCAGAATTGCACCTTGCAATGTGGAGATATTACTGTTTGTGCATTTACAATATTCATTGATTTTTGCCATTGAAAAACATGTTTTTCATATACCAGAAATGTTTGAAGCTACTGACTGAATGAAAGGAGCTGGCATCTCACTCTCTTTGAATCTTCTTTATCATGCTAGGATTAACAGGAAAAAGCAAAAAATTTCAGAATTGCACCTTGCAATGTGGAGATATTACTGTTTGTGCATTTACAATATTCATTGATTTTTGCCATTGAAAAACGTCCAGAAATGTTTGAAGCTACTGACTGAATGAAAGGAGCTGGCATCTCACTCTCTTTGAATCTTCTTTATCATGCTAGGATTAACAGGAAAAAGCTAAAAATTTCAGAATTGCACCTTGCAATGTGGAGATATTACTGTTTGTGCATTTACAATATTCATTGATTTTTGCCATTGAAAAACATGTTTTTCATATACCAGAAATGTTTGAAGCTACTGACTGAATGAAAGGAGCTGGCATCTCACTCTCTTTGAATCTTCTTTATCATGCTAGGATTAGCAGGAAAAAGCAAAAAATTTCAGAATTGCACCTTGCAATGTGGAGATATTACTGTTTGTGCATTTACAATATTCATTGATTTTTGCCATTGAAAAACATGTTTTTCATATACCAGAAATGTTTGAAGCTACTGACTGAATGAAAGGAGCTGGCATCTCACTCTCTTTGAATCTTCTTTATCATGCTAGGATTAACAGGAAAAAGCAAAAAATTTCAGAATTGTACCTTGCAATGTGGAGATATTACTGTTTGTGCATTTACAATATTCATTGATTTTTGCCATTGAAAAACGTCCAGAAATGTTTGAAGCTACTGACTGAATGAAAGGAGCTGGCATCTCACTCTCTTTGAATCTTCTTTATCATGCTAGGATTAACAGGAAAAAGCTAAAAATTTCAGAATTGCACCTTGCAATGTGGAGATATTACTGTTTGTGCATTTACAATATTCATTGATTTTTGCCATTGAAAAACATGTTTTTCATATACCAGAAATGTTTGAAGCTACTGACTGAATGAAAGGAGCTGGCATCTCACTCTCTTTGAATCTTTATCATGCTAGGATTAGCAGGAAAAAGCAAAAAATTTCAGAATTGCACCTTGCAATGTGGAGATATTACGCTTTGTGCATTTACAATATTCATTGATTTTTGCCATTGAAAAACATGTTTTTCATATACCAGAAATGTTTGAAGCTACTGACTGAATGAAAGGAGCTGGCATCTCACTCTCTTTGAATCTTTATCATGCTAGGATTAACAGGAAAAAACAAAAAATTTCAGAATTGCACCTTGCAATGTGGAGATATTACTGTTTGTGCATTTACAATATTCATTGATTTTTGCCATTGAAAAACGTTTTTCATATACCAGAAATGTTTGAAGCTACTGACTGAATGAAAGGAGCTGGCATCTCACTCTCTTTGAATCTTCTTTATCATGCTAGGATTAACAGGAAAAAGCAAAAAATTTCAGAATTGCACCTTGCAATGTGGAGATATTACTGTTTGTGCATTTACAATATTCATTGATTTTTGCCATTGAAAAACATGTTTTTCATATACCAGAAATGTTTGAAGCTACTGACTGAATGAAAGGAGCTGGCATCTCACTCTCTTTGAATCTTCTTTATCATGCTAGGATTAACAGGAAAAAGCAAAAAATTTCAGAATTGCACCTTGCAATGTGGAGATATTACTGTTTGTGCATTTACAATATTCATTGATTTTTGCCATTGAAAAACATGTTTTTCATATACCATAAATGTTTGAAGCTACTGACTGAATGAAAGGAGCTGGCATCTCACTCTCTTTGAATCTTCTTTATCATGCTAGGATTAGCAGGAAAAAGCAAAAAATTTCAGAATTGCACCTTGCAATGTGGAGATATTACTGTTTGTGCATTTACAATATTCATTGATTTTTGCCATTGAAAAACGTCCAGAAATGTTTGAAGCTACTGACTGAATGAAAGGAGCTGGCATCTCACTCTCTTTGAATCTTCTTTATCATGCTAGGATTAGCAGGAAAAAGCAAAAAATTTCAGAATTGCACCTTGCAATGTGGAGATATTACTGTTTGTGCATTTACAATATTCATTGATTTTTGCCATTGAAAAACATCATGTTATTCATATACCAGAAATGTTTGAAGCTACTGACTGAATGAAAGGAGCTGGCATCTCACTCTCTTTGAATCTTCTTTATCATGCTAGGATTAACAGGAAAAAGCAAAAAATTTCAGAATTGCACCTTGCAATGTGGAGATATTACTGTTTGTGCATTTACAATATTCATTGATTTTTGCCATTGAAAAACGTCCAGAAATGTTTGAAGCTACTGACTGAATGAAAGGAGCTGGCATCTCACTCTCTTTGAATCTTCTTTATCATGCTAGGATTAGCAGGAAAAAGCAAAAAATTTCAGAATTGCACCTTGCAATGTGGAGATATTACTGTTTGTGCATTTACAATATTCATTGATTTTTGCCATTGAAAAACATGTTTTTCATATACCAGAAATGTTTGAAGCTACTGACTGAATGAAAGGAGCTGGCATCTCACTCTCTTTGAATCTTCTTTATCATGCTAGGATTAGCAGGAAAAAGCAAAAAATTTCAGAATTGCACCTTGCAATGTGGAGATATTACTGTTTGTGCATTTACAATATTCATTGATTTTTGCCATTGAAAAACATGTTTTTCATATACCAGAAATGTTTGAAGCTACTGACTGAATGAAAGGAGCTGGCATCTCACTCTCTTTAAATCTTCTTTATCATGCTAGGATTAACAGGAAAAAGCAAAAAATTTCAGAATTGCACCTTGCAATGTGGAGATATTACTGTTTGTGCATTTACAATATTCATTGATTTTTGCCATTGAAAAACGTCCAGAAATGTTTGAAGCTACTGACTGAATGAAAGGAGCTGGCATCTCACTCTCTTTGAATCTTCTTTATCATGCTAGGATTAGCAGGAAAAAGCAAAAAATTTCAGAATTGCACCTTGCAATGTGGAGATATTACTGTTTGTGCATTTACAATATTCATTGATTTTTGCCATTGAAAAACATGTTTTTCATATACCAGAAATGTTTGAAGCTACTGACTGAATGAAAGGAGCTGGCATCTCACTCTCTTTGAATCTTCTTTATCATGCTAGGATTAGCAGGAAAAAGCAAAAAATTTCAGAATTGCACCTTGCAATGTGGAGATATTACTGTTTGTGCATTTACAATATTCATTGATTTTTGCCATTGAAAAACATGTTTTTCATATACCAGAAATGTTTGAAGCTACTGACTGAATGAAAGGAGCTGGCATCTCACTCTCTTTGAATCTTCTTTATCATGCTAGGATTAACAGGAAAAAGCAAAAAATTTCAGAATTGCACCTTGCAATGTGGAGATATTACTGTTTGTGCATTTACAATATTCATTGATTTTTGCCATTGAAAAACATGTTTTTCATATACCAGAAATGTTTGAAGCTACTGACTGAATGAAAGGAGCTGGCATCTCACTCTCTTTGAATCTTCTTTATCATGCTAGGATTAACAGGAAAAAGCAAAAAATTTCAGAATTGCACCTTGCAATGTGGAGATATTACTGTTTGTGCATTTACAATATTCATTGATTTTTGCCATTGAAAAACGTCCAGAAATGTTTGAAGCTACTGACTGAATGAAAGGAGCTGGCATCTCACTCTCTTTGAATCTTCTTTATCATGCTAGGATTAACAGGAAAAAGCTAAAAATTTCAGAATTGCACCTTGCAATGTGGAGATATTACTGTTTGTGCATTTACAATATTCATTGATTTTTGCCATTGAAAAACATGTTTTTCATATACCAGAAATGTTTGAAGCTACTGACTGAATGAAAGGAGCTGGCATCTCACTCTCTTTGAATCTTCTTTATCATGCTAGGATTAGCAGGAAAAAGCAAAAAATTTCAGAATTGCACCTTGCAATGTGGAGATATTACTGTTTGTGCATTTACAATATTCATTGATTTTTGCCATTGAAAAACATGTTTTTCATATACCAGAAATGTTTGAAGCTACTGACTGAATGAAAGGAGCTGGCATCTCACTCTCTTTGAATCTTCTTTATCATGCTAGGATTAACAGGAAAAAGCAAAAAATTTCAGAATTGTACCTTGCAATGTGGAGATATTACTGTTTGTGCATTTACAATATTCATTGATTTTTGCCATTGAAAAACGTCCAGAAATGTTTGAAGCTACTGACTGAATGAAAGGAGCTGGCATCTCACTCTCTTTGAATCTTCTTTATCATGCTAGGATTAACAGGAAAAAGCTAAAAATTTCAGAATTGCACCTTGCAATGTGGAGATATTACTGTTTGTGCATTTACAATATTCATTGATTTTTGCCATTGAAAAACATGTTTTTCATATACCAGAAATGTTTGAAGCTACTGACTGAATGAAAGGAGCTGGCATCTCACTCTCTTTGAATCTTTATCATGCTAGGATTAGCAGGAAAAAGCAAAAAATTTCAGAATTGCACCTTGCAATGTGGAGATATTACGCTTTGTGCATTTACAATATTCATTGATTTTTGCCATTGAAAAACATGTTTTTCATATACCAGAAATGTTTGAAGCTACTGACTGAATGAAAGGAGCTGGCATCTCACTCTCTTTGAATCTTTATCATGCTAGGATTAACAGGAAAAAACAAAAAATTTCAGAATTGCACCTTGCAATGTGGAGATATTACTGTTTGTGCATTTACAATATTCATTGATTTTTGCCATTGAAAAACGTTTTTCATATACCAGAAATGTTTGAAGCTACTGACTGAATGAAAGGAGCTGGCATCTCACTCTCTTTGAATCTTCTTTATCATGCTAGGATTAACAGGAAAAAGCAAAAAATTTCAGAATTGCACCTTGCAATGTGGAGATATTACTGTTTGTGCATTTACAATATTCATTGATTTTTGCCATTGAAAAACATGTTTTTCATATACCAGAAATGTTTGAAGCTACTGACTGAATGAAAGGAGCTGGCATCTCACTCTCTTTGAATCTTCTTTATCATGCTAGGATTAACAGGAAAAAGCAAAAAATTTCAGAATTGCACCTTGCAATGTGGAGATATTACTGTTTGTGCATTTACAATATTCATTGATTTTTGCCATTGAAAAACATGTTTTTCATATACCATAAATGTTTGAAGCTACTGACTGAATGAAAGGAGCTGGCATCTCACTCTCTTTGAATCTTCTTTATCATGCTAGGATTAGCAGGAAAAAGCAAAAAATTTCAGAATTGCACCTTGCAATGTGGAGATATTACTGTTTGTGCATTTACAATATTCATTGATTTTTGCCATTGAAAAACGTCCAGAAATGTTTGAAGCTACTGACTGAATGAAAGGAGCTGGCATCTCACTCTCTTTGAATCTTCTTTATCATGCTAGGATTAACAGGAAAAAGCTAAAAATTTCAGAATTGCACCTTGCAATGTGGAGATATTACTGTTTGTGCATTTACAATATTCATTGATTTTTGCCATTGAAAAACATGTTTTTCATATACCAGAAATGTTTGAAGCTACTGACTGAATGAAAGGAGCTGGCATCTCACTCTCTTTGAATCTTCTTTATCATGCTAGGATTAGCAGGAAAAATCAAAAAATTTCAGAATTGCACCTTGCAATGTGGAGATATTACTGTTTGTGCATTTACAATATTCATTGATTTTTGCCATTGAAAAACATGTTTTTCATATACCAGAAATGTTTGAAGCTACTGACTGAATGAAAGGAGCTGGCATCTCACTCTCTTTGAATCTTCTTTATCATGCTAGGATTAGCAGGAAAAAGCAAAAAATTTCAGAATTGCACCTTGCAATGTGGAGATATTACTGTTTGTGCATTTACAATATTCATTGATTTTTGCCATTGAAAAACATGTTTTTCATATACCAGAAATGTTTGAAGCTACTGACTGAATGAAAGGAGCTGGCATCTCACTCTCTTTGAATCTTCTTTATCATGCTAGGATTAACAGGAAAAAGCAAAAAATTTCAGAATTGCACCTTGCAATGTGGAGATATTACTGTTTGTGCATTTACAATATTCATTGAATTTTGCCATTGAAAAACGTCCAGAAATGTTTGAAGCTACTGACTGAATGAAAGGAGCTGGCATCTCACTCTCTTTGAATCTTCTTTATCATGCTAGGATTAGCAGGAAAAAGCAAAAAATTTCAGAATTGCACCTTCCAATGTGGAGATATTACTGATTGTGCATTTACAATATTCATTGATTTTTGCCATTGAAAAACATGTTTTTCATATACCAGAAATGTTTGAAGCTACTGACTGAATGAAAGGAGCTGGCATCTCACTCTCTTTGAATCTTCTTTATCATGCTAGGATTAACAGGAAAAAGCAAAAAATTTCAGAATTGCACCTTGCAATGTGGAGATATTACTGTTTGTGCATTTACAATATTCATTGATTTTTGCCATTGAAAAACATGTTTTTCATATACCAGAAATGTTTGAAGCTACTGACTGAATGAAAGGAGCTGGCATCTCACTCTCTTTGAATCTTCTTTATCATGCTAGGATTAACAGGAAAAAGCAAAAAATTTCAGAATTGCACCTTGCAATGTGGAGATATTACTGTTTGTGCATTTACAATATTCATTGATTTTTGCCATTGAAAAACGTCCAGAAATGTTTGAAGGTACTGACTGAATGAAAGGAGCTGGCATCTCACTCTCTTTGAATCTTCTTTATCATGCTAGGATTAGCAGGAAAAAGCAAAAAATTTCAGAATTGCACCTTGCAATGTGGAGATATTACTGTTTGTGCATTTACAATATTCATTGATTTTTGCCATTGAAAAACATGTTTTTCATATACCAGAAATGTTTGAAGCTACTGACTGAATGAAAGGAGCTGGCATCTCACTCTCTTTGAATCTTCTTTATCATGCTAGGATTAACAGGAAAAAGCAAAAAATTTCAGAATTGCACCTTGCAATGTGGAGATATTACTGTTTGTGCATTTACAATATTCATTGATTTTTGCCATTGAAAAACGTCCAGAAATGTTTGAAGCTACTGACTGAATGAAAGGAGCTGGCATCTCACTCTCTTTGAATCTTCTTTATCATGCTAGGATTAGCAGGAAAAAGCAAAAAATTTCAGAATTGCACCTTGCAATGTGGAGATATTACTGTTTGTGCATTTACAATATTCATTGATTTTTGCCATTGAAAAACATGTTTTTCATATACCAGAAATGTTTGAAGCTACTGACTGAATGAAAGGAGCTGGCATCTCACTCTCTTTGAATCTTCTTTATCATGCTAGGATTAGCAGGAAAAAGCAAAAAATTTCAGAATTGCACCTTGCAATGTGGAGATATTACTGTTTGTGCATTTACAATATTCATTGATTTTTGCCATTGAAAAACATGTTTTTCATATACCAGAAATGTTTGAAGCTACTGACTGAATGAAAGGAGCTGGCATCTCACTCTCTTTAAATCTTCTTTATCATGCTAGGATTAACAGGAAAAAGCAAAAAATTTCAGAATTGCACCTTGCAATGTGGAGATATTACTGTTTGTGCATTTACAATATTCATTGATTTTTGCCATTGAAAAACGTCCAGAAATGTTTGAAGCTACTGACTGAATGAAAGGAGCTGGCATCTCACTCTCTTTGAATCTTCTTTATCATGCTAGGATTAGCAGGAAAAAGCAAAAAATTTCAGAATTGCACCTTGCAATGTGGAGATATTACTGTTTGTGCATTTACAATATTCATTGATTTTTGCCATTGAAAAACATCATGTTATTCATATACCAGAAATGTTTGAAGCTACTGACTGAATGAAAGGAGCTGGCATCTCACTCTCTTTGAATCTTCTTTATCATGCTAGGATTAACAGGAAAAAGCAAAAAATTTCAGAATTGCACCTTGCAATGTGGAGATATTACTGTTTGTGCATTTACAATATTCATTGATTTTTGCCATTGAAAAACGTCCAGAAATGTTTGAAGCTACTGACTGAATGAAAGGAGCTGGCATCTCACTCTCTTTGAATCTTCTTTATCATGCTAGGATTAGCAGGAAAAAGCAAAAAATTTCAGAATTGCACCTTGCAATGTGGAGATATTACTGTTTGTGCATTTACAATATTCATTGATTTTTGCCATTGAAAAACATGTTTTTCATATACCAGAAATGTTTGAAGCTACTGACTGAATGAAAGGAGCTGGCATCTCACTCTCTTTGAATCTTCTTTATCATGCTAGGATTAGCAGGAAAAAGCAAAAAATTTCAGAATTGCACCTTGCAATGTGGAGATATTACTGTTTGTGCATTTACAATATTCATTGATTTTTGCCATTGAAAAACATGTTTTTCATATACCAGAAATGTTTGAAGCTACTGACTGAATGAAAGGAGCTGGCATCTCACTCTCTTTAAATCTTCTTTATCATGCTAGGATTAACAGGAAAAAGCAAAAAATTTCAGAATTGCACCTTGCAATGTGGAGATATTACTGTTTGTGCATTTACAATATTCATTGATTTTTGCCATTGAAAAACGTCCAGAAATGTTTGAAGCTACTGACTGAATGAAAGGAGCTGGCATCTCACTCTCTTTGAATCTTCTTTATCATGCTAGGATTAGCAGGAAAAAGCAAAAAATTTCAGAATTGCACCTTGCAATGTGGAGATATTACTGTTTGTGCATTTACAATATTCATTGATTTTTGCCATTGAAAAACATCATGTTATTCATATACCAGAAATGTTTGAAGCTACTGACTGAATGAAAGGAGCTGGCATCTCACTCTCTTTGAATCTTCTTTATCATGCTAGGATTAACAGGAAAAAGCAAAAAATTTCAGAATTGCACCTTGCAATGTGGAGATATTACTGTTTGTGCATTTACAATATTCATTGATTTTTGCCATTGAAAAACGTCCAGAAATGTTTGAAGCTACTGACTGAATGAAAGGAGCTGGCATCTCACTCTCTTTGAATCTTCTTTATCATGCTAGGATTAGCAGGAAAAAGCAAAAAATTTCAGAATTGCACCTTGCAATGTGGAGATATTACTGTTTGTGCATTTACAATATTCATTGATTTTTGCCATTGAAAAACATGTTTTTCATATACCAGAAATGTTTGAAGCTACTGACTGAATGAAAGGAGCTGGCATCTCACTCTCTTTGAATCTTCTTTATCATGCTAGGATTAGCAGGAAAAAGCAAAAAATTTCAGAATTGCACCTTGCAATGTGGAGATATTACTGTTTGTGCATTTACAATATTCATTGATTTTTGCCATTGAAAAACATGTTTTTCATATACCAGAAATGTTTGAAGCTACTGACTGAATGAAAGGAGCTGGCATCTCACTCTCTTTGAATCTTCTTTATCATGCTAGGATTAACAGGAAAAAGCAAAAAATTTCAGAATTGCACCTTGCAATGTGGAGATATTACTGTTTGTGCATTTACAATATTCATTGATTTTTGCCATTGAAAAACATGTTTTTCATATACCAGAAATGTTTGAAGCTACTGACTGAATGAAAGGAGCTGGCATCTCACTCTCTTTGAATCTTCTTTATCATGCTAGGATTAACAGGAAAAAGCAAAAAATTTCAGAATTGCACCTTGCAATGTGGAGATATTACTGTTTGTGCATTTACAATATTCATTGATTTTTGCCATTGAAAAACGTCCAGAAATGTTTGAAGCTACTGACTGAATGAAAGGAGCTGGCATCTCACTCTCTTTGAATCTTCTTTATCATGCTAGGATTAACAGGAAAAAGCTAAAAATTTCAGAATTGCACCTTGCAATGTGGAGATATTACTGTTTGTGCATTTACAATATTCATTGATTTTTGCCATTGAAAAACATGTTTTTCATATACCAGAAATGTTTGAAGCTACTGACTGAATGAAAGGAGCTGGCATCTCACTCTCTTTGAATCTTCTTTATCATGCTAGGATTAGCAGGAAAAAGCAAAAAATTTCAGAATTGCACCTTGCAATGTGGAGATATTACTGTTTGTGCATTTACAATATTCATTGATTTTTGCCATTGAAAAACATGTTTTTCATATACCAGAAATGTTTGAAGCTACTGACTGAATGAAAGGAGCTGGCATCTCACTCTCTTTGAATCTTCTTTATCATGCTAGGATTAACAGGAAAAAGCAAAAAATTTCAGAATTGCACCTTGCAATGTGGAGATATTACTGTTTGTGCATTTACAATATTCATTGATTTTTGCCATGGAAAAACGTCCAGAAATGTTTGAAGCTACTGACTGAATGAAAGGAGCTGGCATCTCACTCTCTTTGAATCTTTATCATGCTAGGATTAGCAGGAAAAAGCAAAAAATTTCAGAATTGCACCTTGCAATGTGGAGATATTACTGTTTGTGCATTTACAATATTCATTGATTTTTGCCATTGAAAAACATGTTTTTCATATACCAGAAATGTTTGAAGCTACTGACTGAATGAAAGGAGCTGGCATCTCACTCTCTTTGAATCTTCTTTATCATGCTAGGATTAACAGGAAAAAGGAAAAAATTTCAGAATTGCACCTTGCAATGTGGAGATATTACTGTTTGTGCATTTACAATATTCATTGATTTTTGCCATTGAAAAACGTCCAGAAATGTTTGAAGCTACTGACTGAATGAAAGGAGCTGGCATCTCACTCTCTTTGAATCTTCTTTATCATGCTAGGATTAACAGGAAAAAGCTAAAAATTTCAGAATTGCACCTTGCAATGTGGAGATATTACTGTTTGTGCATTTACAATATTCATTGATTTTTGCCATTGAAAAACATGTTTTTCATATACCAGAAATGTTTGAAGCTACTGACTGAATGAAAGGAGCTGGCATCTCACTCTCTTTGAATCTTCTTTATCATGCTAGGATTAGCAGGAAAAAGCAAAAAATTTCAGAATTGCACCTTGCAATGTGGAGATATTACTGTTTGTGCATTTACAATATTCATTGATTTTTGCCATTGAAAAACATGTTTTTCATATACCAGAAATGTTTGAAGCTACTGACTGAATGAAAGGAGCTGGCATCTCACTCTCTTTGAATCTTCTTTATCATGCTAGGATTAGCAGGAAAAAGCAAAAAATTTCAGAATTGCACCTTGCGATGTGGAGATATTACTGTTTGTGCATTTACAATATTCATTGATTTTTGCCATTGAAAAACATGTTTTTCATATACCAGAAATGTTTGAAGCTACTGACTGAATGAAAGGAGCTGGCATCTCACTCTCTTTGAATCTTCTTTATCATGCTAGGATTAACAGGAAAAAGCAAAAAATTTCAGAATTGCACCTTGCAATGTGGAGATATTACTGTTTGTGCATTTACAATATTCATTGATTTTTGCCATTGAAAAACGTCCAGAAATGTTTGAAGCTACTGACTGAATGAAAGGAGCTGGCATCTCACTCTCTTTGAATCTTCTTTATCATGCTAGGATTAGCAGGAAAAAGCAAAAAATTTCAGAATTGCACCTTCCAATGTGGAGATATTACTGATTGTGCATTTACAATATTCATTGATTTTTGCCATTGAAAAACATGTTTTTCATATACCAGAAATGTTTGAAGCTACTGACTGAATGAAAGGAGCTGGCATCTCACTCTCTTTGAATCTTCTTTATCATGCTAGGATTAACAGGAAAAAGCAAAAAATTTCAGAATTGCACCTTGCAATGTGGAGATATTACTGTTTGTGCATTTACAATATTCATTGATTTTTGCCATTGAAAAACATGTTTTTCATATACCAGAAATGTTTGAAGCTACTGACTGAATGAAAGGAGCTGGCATCTCACTCTCTTTGAATCTTCTTTATCATGCTAGGATTAACAGGAAAAAGCAAAAAATTTCATAATTGCACCTTGCAATGTGGAGATATTACTGTTTGTGCATTTACAATATTCATTGATTTTTGCCATTGAAAAACGTCCAGAAATGTTTGAAGCTACTGACTGAATGAAAGGAGCTGGCATCTCACTCTCTTTGAATCTTCTTTATCATGCTAGGATTAGCAGGAAAAAGCAAAAAATTTCTGAATTGCACCTTGCAATGTGGAGATATTACTGTTTGTGCATTTACAATATTCATTGATTTTTGCCATTGAAAAACATGTTTTTCATATACCAGAAATGTTTGAAGCTACTGACTGAATGAAAGGAGCTGGCATCTCACTCTCTTTGAATCTTCTTTATCATGCTAGGATTAGCAGGAAAAAGCAAAAAATTTCAGAATTGCACCTTGCAATGTGGAGATATTACTGTTTGTGCATTTACAATATTCATTGATTTTTGCCATTGAAAAACATGTTTTTCATATACCAGAAATGTTTGAAGCTACTGACTGAATGAAAGGAGCTGGCATCTCACTCTCTTTGAATCTTCTTTATCATGCTAGGATTAACAGGAAAAAGCAAAAAATTTCAGAATTGCACCTTGTAATGTGGAGATATTACTGTTTGTGCATTTACAATATTCATTGATTTTTGCCATTGAAAAACGACCAGAAATGTTTGAAGCTACTGACTGAATGAAAGGAGCTGGCATCTCACTCTCTTTGAATCTTCTTTATCATGCTAGGATTAGCAGGAAAAAGCAAAAAATTTCAGAATTGCACCTTGCAATGTGGAGATATTACTGTTTGTGCATTTACAATATTCATTGATTTTTGCCATTGAAAAACATGTTTTTCATATACCAGAAATGTTTGAAGCTACTGACTGAATGAAAGGAGCTGGCATCTCACTCTCTTTGAATCTTCTTTATCATGCTAGGATTAGCAGGAAAAAGCAAAACATTTCAGAATTGCACCTTGCAATGTGGAGATATTACTGTTTGTGCATTTACAATATTCATTGATTTTTGCCATTGAAAAACATGTTTTTCATATACCAGAAATGTTTGAAGCTACTGACTGAATGAAAGGAGCTGGCATCTCACTCTCTTTAAATCTTCTTTATCATGCTAGGATTAACAGGAAAAAGCAAAAAATTTCAGAATTGCACCTTGCAATGTGGAGATATTACTGTTTGTGCATTTACAATATTCATTGATTTTTGCCATTGAAAAACGTCCAGAAATGTTTGAAGCTACTGACTGAATGAAAGGAGCTGGCATCTCACTCTCTTTGAATCTTCTTTATCATGCTAGGATTAGCAGGAAAAAGCAAAAAATTTCAGAATTGCACCTTGCAATGTGGAGATATTACTGTTTGTGCATTTACAATATTCATTGATTTTTGCCATTGAAAAACATCATGTTATTCATATACCAGAAATGTTTGAAGCTACTGACTGAATGAAAGGAGCTGGCATCTCACTCTCTTTGAATCTTCTTTATCATGCTAGGATTAACAGGAAAAAGCAAAAAATTTCAGAATTGCACCTTGCAATGTGGAGATATTACTGTTTGTGCATTTACAATATTCATTGATTTTTGCCATTGAAAAACGTCCAGAAATGTTTGAAGCTACTGACTGAATGAAAGGAGCTGGCATCTCACTCTCTTTGAATCTTCTTTATCATGCTAGGATTAGCAGGAAAAAGCAAAAAATTTCAGAATTGCACCTTGCAATGTGGAGATATTACTGTTTGTGCATTTACAATATTCATTGATTTTTGCCATTGAAAAACATGTTTTTCATATACCAGAAATGTTTGAAGCTACTGACTGAATGAAAGGAGCTGGCATCTCACTCTCTTTGAATCTTCTTTATCATGCTAGGATTAACAGGAAAAAGCAAAAAATTTCAGAATTGCACCTTGCAATGTGGAGATATTACTGTTTGTGCATTTACAATATTCATTGATTTTTGCCATTGAAAAACGTCCAGAAATGTTTGAAGCTACTGACTGAATGAAAGGAGCTGGCATCTCACTCTCTTTGAATCTTCTTTATCATGCTAGGATTAGCAGGAAAAAGCAAAAAATTTCAGAATTGCACCTTGCAATGTGGAGATATTACTGTTTGTGCATTTACAATATTCATTGATTTTTGCCATTGAAAAACATGTTTTTCATATACCAGAAATGTTTGAAGCTACTGACTGAATGAAAGGAGCTGGCATCTCACTCTCTTTGAATCTTCTTTATCATGCTAGGATTAGCAGGAAAAAGCAAAAAATTTCAGAATTGCACCTTGCAATGTGGAGATATTACTGTTTGTGCATTTACAATATTCATTGATTTTTGCCATTGAAAAACATGTTTTTCATATACCAGAAATGTTTGAAGCTACTGACTGAATGAAAGGAGCTGGCATCTCACTCTCTTTAAATCTTCTTTATCATGCTAGGATTAACAGGAAAAAGCAAAAAATTTCAGAATTGCACCTTGCAATGTGGAGATATTACTGTTTGTGCATTTACAATATTCATTGATTTTTGCCATTGAAAAACATCATGTTATTCATATACCAGAAATGTTTGAAGCTACTGACTGAATGAAAGGAGCTGGCATCTCACTCTCTTTGAATCTTCTTTATCATGCTAGGATTAGCAGGAAAAAGCAAAAAATTTCAGAATTGCACCTTGCAATGTGGAGATATTACTGTTTGTGCATTTACAATATTCATTGATTTTTGCCATTGAAAAACATCATGTTATTCATATACCAGAAATGTTTGAAGCTACTGACTGAATGAAAGGAGCTGGCATCTCACTCTCTTTGAATCTTCTTTATCATGCTAGGATTAACAGGAAAAAGCAAAAAATTTCAGAATTGCACCTTGCAATGTGGAGATATTACTGTTTGTGCATTTACAATATTCATTGATTTTTGCCATTGAAAAACGTCCAGAAATGTTTGAAGCTACTGACTGAATGAAAGGAGCTGGCATCTCACTCTCTTTGATCTTCTTTATCATGCTAGGATTAGCAGGAAAAAGCAAAAAATTTCAGAATTGCACCTTGCAATGTGGAGATATTACTGTTTGTGCATTTACAATATTCATTGATTTTTGCCATTGAAAAACATGTTTTTCATATACCAGAAATGTTTGAAGCTACTGACTGAATGAAAGGAGCTGGCATCTCACTCTCTTTGAATCTTCTTTATCATGCTAGGATTAGCAGGAAAAAGCAAAAAATTTCAGAATTGCACCTTGCAATGTGGAGATATTACTGTTTGTGCATTTACAATATTCATTGATTTTTGCCATTGAAAAACATGTTTTTCATATACCAGAAATGTTTGAAGCTACTGACTGAATGAAAGGAGCTGGCATCTCACTCTCTTTGAATCTTCTTTATCATGCTAGGATTAGCAGGAAAAAGCAAAAAATTTCAGAATTGCACCTTGCAATGTGGAGATATTACTGTTTGTGCATTTACAATATTCATTGATTTTTGCCATTGAAAAACATGTTTTTCATATACCAGAAATGTTTGAAGCTACTGACTGAATGAAAGGAGCTGGCATCTCCCTCTCTTTGAATCTTCTTTATCATGCTAGGATTAACAGGAAAAAGCAAAAAATTTCAGAATTGCACCTTGCAATGTGGAGATATTACTGTTTGTGCATTTACAATATTCATTGATTTTTGCCATTGAAAAACATGTTTTTCATATACCAGAAATGTTTGAAGCTACTGACTGAATGAAAGGAGCTGGCATCTCACTCTCTTTGAATCTTCTTTATCATGCTAGGATTAGCAGGAAAAAGCAAAAAATTTCAGAATTGCACCTTGCAATGTGGAGATATTACTGTTTGTGCATTTACAATATTCATTGATTTTTGCCATTGAAAAACGTCCAGAAATGTTTGAAGCTACTGACTGAATGAAAGGAGCTGGCATCTCACTCTCTTTGAATCTTCTTTATCATGCTAGGATTAGCAGGAAAAAGCAAAAAATTTCAGAATTGCACCTTGCAATGTGGAGATATTACTGTTTGTGCATTTACAATATTCATTGATTTTTGCCATTGAAAAACATGTTTTTCATATACCAGAAATGTTTGAAGCTACTGACTGAATGAAAGGAGCTGGCATTTCACTCTCTTTGAATCTTCTTTATCATGCTAGGATTAGCAGGAAAAAGCAAAAAATTTCAGAATTGCACCTTGCAATGTGGAGATATTACTGTTTGTGCATTTACAATATTCATTGATTTTTGCCATTGAAAAACATGTTTTTCATATACCAGAAATGTTTGAAGCTACTGACTGAATGAAAGGAGCTGGCATCTCACTCTCTTTAAATCTTCTTTATCATGCTAGGATTAACAGGAAAAAGCAAAAAATTTCAGAATTGCACCTTGCAATGTGGAGATATTACTGTTTGTGCATTTACAATATTCATTGATTTTTGCCATTGAAAAATGTCCAGAAATGTTTGAAGCTACTGACTGAATGAAAGGAGCTGGCATCTCACTCTCTTTGAATCTTCTTTATCATGCTAGGATTAGCAGGAAAAAGCAAAAAATTTCAGAATTGCACCTTGCAATGTGGAGATATTACTGTTTGTGCATTTACAATATTCATTGTTTTTTGCCATTGAAAAACATCATGTTATTCATATACCAGAAATGTTTGAAGCTACTGACTGAATGAAAGGAGCTGGCATCTCACTCTCTTTGAATCTTCTTTATCATGCTAGGATTAACAGGAAAAAGCAAAAAATTTCAGAATTGCACCTTGCAATGTGGAGATATTACTGTTTGCGCATTTACAATATTCATTGATTTTTGCCATTGAAAAACGTCCAGAAATGTTTGAAGCTACTGACTGAATGAAAGGAGCTGGCATCTCACTCTCTTTGAATCTTCTTTATCATGCTAGGATTAGCAGGAAAAAGCAAAAAATTTCAGAATTGCACCTTGCAATGTGGAGATATTACTGCTTGTGCATTTACAATATTCATTGATTTTTGCCATTGAAAAACATGTTTTTCATATACCAGAAATGTTTGAAGCTACTGACTGAATGAAAGGAGCTGGCATCTCACTCTCTTTGAATCTTCTTTATCATGCTAGGATTAGCAGGAAAAAGCAAAAAATTTCAGAATTGCACCTTGCAATGTGGAGATATTACTGTTTGTGCATTTACAATATTCATTGATTTTTGCCATTGAAAAACATGTTTTTCATATACCAGAAATGTTTGAAGCTACTGACTGAATGAAAGGAGCTGGCATCTCACTCTCTTTGAATCTTCTTTATCATGCTAGGATTAACAGGAAAAAGCAAAAAATTTCAGAATTGCACCTTGCAATGTGGAGATATTACTGTTTGTGCATTTACAATATTCATTGATTTTTGCCATTGAAAAACATCCAGAAATGTTTGAAGCTACTGACTGAATGAAAGGAGCTGACATCTCACTCTCTTTGAATCTTCTTTATCATGCTAGGATTAGCAGGAAAAAGCAAAAAATTTCAGAATTGCACCTTGCAATGTGGAGATATTACTGTTTGTGCATTTACAATATTCATTGATTTTTGCCATTGAAAAACATGTTTTTCATATACCAGAAATGTTTGAAGCTACTGACTGAATGAAAGGAGCTGGCATCTCACTCTCTTTGAATCTTCTTTATCATGCTAGGATTAACAGGAAAAAGCAAAAAATTTCAGAATTGCACCTTGCAATGTGGAGATATTACTGTTTGTGCATTTACAATATTCATTGATTTTTGCCATTGAAAAACATGTTTTTCATATACCAGAAATGTTTGAAGCTACTGACTGAATGAAAGGAGCTGGCATCTCACTCTCTTTGAATCTTCTTTATCATGCTAGGATTAGCAGGAAAAAGCAAAAAATTTCAGAATTGCACCTTGCAATGTGGAGATATTACTGTTTGTGCATTTACAATATTCATTGATTTTTGCCATTGAAAAACATGTTTTTCATATACCAGAAATGTTTGAAGCTACTGACTGAATGAAAGGAGCTGGCATCTCACTCTCTTTGAATCTTCTTTATCATGCTAGGATTAGAAGGAAAAAGCAAAAAATTTCAGAATTGCACCTTGCAATGTGGAGATATTACTGTTTGTGCATTTACAATATTCATTGATTTTTGCCATTGAAAAACATGTTTTTCATATACCAGAAATGTTTGAAGCTACTGACTGAATGAAAGGAGCTGGCATCTCACTCTCTTTGAATCTTCTTTATCATGCTAGGATTAGCAGGAAAAAGCAAAAAATTTCAGAATTGCACCTTGCAATGTGGAGATATTACTGTTTGTGCATTTACAATATTCATTGTTTTTTGCCATTGAAAAACATCATGTTATTCATATACCAGAAATGTTTGAAGCTACTGACTGAATGAAAGGAGCTGGCATCTCACTCTCTTTGAATCTTCTTTATCATGCTAGGATTAACAGGAAAAAGCAAAAAATTTCAGAATTGCACCTTGCAATGTGGAGATATTACTGTTTGCGCATTTACAATATTCATTGATTTTTGCCATTGAAAAACGTCCAGAAATGTTTGAAGCTACTGACTGAATGAAAGGAGCTGGCATCTCACTCTCTTTGAATCTTCTTTATCATGCTAGGATTAGCAGGAAAAAGCAAAAAATTTCAGAATTGCACCTTGCAATGTGGAGATATTACTGCTTGTGCATTTACAATATTCATTGATTTTTGCCATTGAAAAACATGTTTTTCATATACCAGAAATGTTTGAAGCTACTGACTGAATGAAAGGAGCTGGCATCTCACTCTCTTTGAATCTTCTTTATCATGCTAGGATTAGCAGGAAAAAGCAAAAAATTTCAGAATTGCACCTTGCAATGTGGAGATATTACTGTTTGTGCATTTACAATATTCATTGATTTTTGCCATTGAAAAACATGTTTTTCATATACCAGAAATGTTTGAAGCTACTGACTGAATGAAAGGAGCTGGCATCTCACTCTCTTTGAATCTTCTTTATCATGCTAGGATTAACAGGAAAAAGCAAAAAATTTCAGAATTGCACCTTGCAATGTGGAGATATTACTGTTTGTGCATTTACAATATTCATTGATTTTTGCCATTGAAAAACGTCCAGAAATGTTTGAAGCTACTGACTGAATGAAAGGAGCTGACATCTCACTCTCTTTGAATCTTCTTTATCATGCTAGGATTAGCAGGAAAAAGCAAAAAATTTCAGAATTGCACCTTGCAATGTGGAGATATTACTGTTTGTGCATTTACAATATTCATTGATTTTTGCCATTGAAAAACATGTTTTTCATATACCAGAAATGTTTGAAGCTACTGACTGAATGAAAGGAGCTGGCATCTCACTCTCTTTGAATCTTCTTTATCATGCTAGGATTAACAGGAAAAAGCAAAAAATTTCAGAATTGCACCTTGCAATGTGGAGATATTACTGTTTGTGCATTTACAATATTCATTGATTTTTGCCATTGAAAAACATGTTTTTCATATACCAGAAATGTTTGAAGCTACTGACTGAATGAAAGGAGCTGGCATCTCACTCTCTTTGAATCTTCTTTATCATGCTAGGATTAGCAGGAAAAAGCAAAAAATTTCAGAATTGCACCTTGCAATGTGGAGATATTACTGTTTGTGCATTTACAATATTCATTGATTTTTGCCATTGAAAAACATGTTTTTCATATACCAGAAATGTTTGAAGCTACTGACTGAATGAAAGGAGCTGGCATCTCACTCTCTTTGAATCTTCTTTATCATGCTAGGATTAGAAGGAAAAAGCAAAAAATTTCAGAATTGCACCTTGCAATGTGGAGATATTACTGTTTGTGCATTTACAATATTCATTGATTTTTGCCATTGAAAAACATGTTTTTCATATACCAGAAATGTTTGAAGCTACTGACTGAATGAAAGGAGCTGGCATCTCACTCTCTTTGAATCTTCTTTATAATGCTAGGATTAGCAGGAAAAAGCAAAAAATTTCAGAATTGCACCTTGCAATGTGGAGATATTACTGTTTGTGCATTTACAATATTCATTGATTTTTGCCATTGAAAAACATGTTTTTCATATACCAGAAATGTTTGAAGCTACTGACTGAATGAAAGGAGCTGGCATCTCACTCTCTTTGAATCTTCTTTATCATGCTAGGATTAACAGGAAAAAGCAAAAAATTTCAGAATTGCACCTTGCAATGTGGAGATATTACTGTTTGTGCATTTACAATATTCATTGATTTTTGCCATTGAAAAACATGTTTTTCATATACCAGAAATGTTTGAAGCTACTGACTGAATGAAAGGAGCTGGCATCTCACTCTCTTTGAATCTTCTTTATCATGCTAGGATTAACAGGAAAAAGCAAAAAATTTCAGAATTGCACCTTGCAATGTGGAGATATTACTGTTTGTGCATATACAATATTCATTGATTTTTGCCATTGAAAAACGTCCAGAAATGTTTGAAGCTGCTGACTGAATGAAAGGAGCTGGCATCTCACTCTCTTTGAATCTTCTTTATCATGCTAGGATTAACAGGAAAAAGCTAAAAATTTCAGAATTGCACCTTGCAATGTGGAGATATTACTGTGTGCATTTACAATATTCATTGATTTTTGCCATTGAAAAACATGTTTTTCATATACCAGAAATGTTTGAAGCTATTGACTGAATGAAAGGAGCTGGCATCTCACTCTCTTTGAATCTTCTTTATCATGCTAGGATTAGCAGGAAAAAGCAAAAAATTTCAGAATTGCACCTTGCAATGTGGAGATATTACTGTTTGTGCATTTACAATATTCATTGATTTTTGCCATTGAAAAACATGTTTTTCATATACCAGAAATGTTTGAAGCTACTGACTGAATGAAAGGAGCTGGCATCTCACTCTCTTTGAATCTTCTTTATCATGCTAGGATTAACAGGAAAAAGCAAAAAATTTCAGAATTGCACCTTGCAATGTGGAGATATTACTGTTTGTGCATTTACAATATTCATTGATTTTTGCCATGGAAAAACGTCCAGAAATGTTTGAAGCTACTGACTGAATGAAAGGAGCTGGCATCTCACTCTCTTTGAATCTTTATCATGCTAGGATTAGCAGGAAAAAGCAAAAAATTTCAGAATTGCACCTTGCAATGTGGAGATATTACTGTTTGTGCATTTACAATATTCATTGATTTTTGCCTTTGAAAAACATGTTTTTCATATACCAGAAATGTTTGAAGCTACTGACTGAATGAAAGGAGCTGGCATCTCACTCTCTTTGAATCTTCTTTATCATGCTAGGATTAACAGGAAAAAGCAAAAAATTTCAGAATTGCACCTTGCAATGTGGAGATATTACTGTTTGTGCATTTACAATATTCATTGATTTTTGCCATTGAAAAACATGTTTTTCATATACCAGAAATGTTTGAAGCTACTGACTGAATGAAAGGAGCTGGCATCTCACTCTCTTTGAATCTTCTTTATCATGCTAGGATTAACAGGAAAAAGCAAAAAATTTCAGAATTGCACCTTGCAATGTGGAGATATTACTGTTTGTGCATTTACAATATTCATTGATTTTTGCCATTGAAAAACATGTTTTTCATATACCATAAATGTTTGAAGCTACTGACTGAATGAAAGGAGCTGGCATGTCACTCTCTTTGAATCTTCTTTATCATGCTAGGATTAACAGGAAAAAGCAAAAAATTTCAGAATTGCACCTTGCAATGTGGAGATATTACTGTTTGTGCATTTACAATATTCATTGATTTTTGCCATTGAAAAACGTCCAGAAATGTTTGAAGCTACTGACTGAATGAAAGGAGCTGGCATCTCACTCTCTTTGAATCTTCTTTATCATGCTAGGATTAACAGGAAAAAGCTAAAAATTTCAGAATTGCACCTTGCAATGTGGAGATATTACTGTTTGTGCATTTACAATATTCATTGATTTTTGCCATTGAAAAACATGTTTTTCATATACCAGAAATGTTTGAAGCTACTGACTGAATGAAAGGAGCTGGCATCTCACTCTCTTTGAATCTTCTTTATCATGCTAGGATTAGCAGGAAAAAGCAAAAAATTTCAGAATTGCACCTTGCAATGTGGAGATATTACTGTTTGTGCATTTACAATATTCATTGATTTTTGCCATTGAAAAACATGTTTTTCATATACCAGAAATGTTTGAAGCTACTGACTGAATGAAAGGAGCTGGCATCTCACTCTCTTTGAATCTTCTTTATCATGCTAGGATTAGCAGGAAAAAGCAAAAAATTTCAGAATTGCACCTTGCAATGTGGAGATATTACTGTTTGTGCATTTACAATATTCATTGATTTTTGCCATTGAAAAACATGTTTTTCATATACCAGAAATGTTTGAAGCTACTGACTGAATGAAAGGAGCTGGCATCTCACTCTCTTTGAATCTTCTTTATCATGCTAGGATTAACAGGAAAAAGCAAAAAATTTCAGAATTGCACCTTGCAATGTGGAGATATTACTGTTTGTGCATTTACAATATTCATTGATTTTTGCCATTGAAAAACGTCCAGAAATGTTTGAAGCTACTGACTGAATGAAAGGAGCTGGCATCTCACTCTCTTTGAATCTTCTTTATCATGCTAGGATTAGCAGGAAAAAGCAAAAAATTTCAGAATTGCACCTTCCAATGTGGAGATATTACTGATTGTGCATTTACAATATTCATTGATTTTTGCCATTGAAAAACATGTTTTTCATATACCAGAAATGTTTGAAGCTACTGACTGAATGAAAGGAGCTGGCATCTCACTCTCTTTGAATCTTCTTTATCATGCTAGGATTAACAGGAAAAAGCAAAAAATTTCAGAATTGCACCTTGCAATGTGGAGATATTACTGTTTGTGCATTTACAATATTCATTGATTTTTGCCATTGAAAAACATGTTTTTCATATACCAGAAATGTTTGAAGCTACTGACTGAATGAAAGTTGCTGGCATCTCACTCTCTTTGAATCTTCTTTATCATGCTAGGATTAACAGGAAAAAGCAAAAAATTTCAGAATTGCACCTTGCAATGTGGAGATATTACTGTTTGTGCATTTACAATATTCATTGATTTTTGCCATTGAAAAACGTCCAGAAATGTTTGAAGCTACTGACTGAATGAAAGGAGCTGGCATCTCACTCTCTTTGAATCTTCTTTATCATGCTAGGATTAGCAGGAAAAAGCAAAAAATTTCTGAATTGCACCTTGCAATGTGGAGATATTACTGTTTGTGCATTTACAATATTCATTGATTTTTGCCATTGAAAAACATGTTTTTCATATACCAGAAATGTTTGAAGCTACTGACTGAATGAAAGGAGCTGGCATCTCACTCTCTTTGAATCTTCTTTATCATGCTAGGATTAGCAGGAAAAAGCAAAAAATTTCAGAATTGCACCTTGCAATGTGGAGATATTACTGTTTGTGCATTTACAATATTCATTGATTTTTGCCATTGAAAAACATGTTTTTCATATACCAGAAATGTTTGAAGCTACTGACTGAATGAAAGGAGCTGGCATCTCACTCTCTTTGAATCTTCTTTATCATGCTAGGATTAACAGGAAAAAGCAAAAAATTTCAGAATTGCACCTTGCAATGTGGAGATATTACTGTTTGTGCATTTACAATATTCATTGATTTTTGCCATTGAAAAACGTCCAGAAATGTTTGAAGCTACTGACTGAATGAAAGGAGCTGGCATCTCACTCTCTTTGAATCTTCTTTATCATGCTAGGATTAGCAGGAAAAAGCAAAAAATTTCAGAATTGCACCTTGCAATGTGGAGATATTACTGTTTGTGCATTTACAATATTCATTGATTTTTGCCATTGAAAAACATGTTTTTCATATACCAGAAATGTTTGAAGCTACTGACTGAATGAAAGGAGCTGGCATCTCACTCTCTTTAAATGTTCTTTATCATGCTAGGATTAACAGGAAAAAGCAAAAAATTTCAGAATTGCACCTTGCAATGTGGAGATATTACTGTTAGTGCATTTACAATATTCATTGATTTTTGCCATTGAAAAACGTCCAGAAATGTTTGAAGCTACTGACTGAATGAAAGGAGCTGGCATCTCACTCTCTTTGAATCTTCTTTATCATGCTAGGATTAGCAGGAAAAAGCAAAAAATTTCAGAATTGCACCTTGCAATGTGGAGATATTACTGTTTGTGCATTTACAATATTCATTGATTTTTGCCATTGAAAAACATCATGTTATTCATATACCAGAAATGTTTGAAGCTACTGACTGAATGAAAGGAGCTGGCATCTCACTCTCTTTGAATCTTCTTTATCATGCTAGGATTAACAGGAAAAAGCAAAAAATTTCAGAATTGCACCTTGCAATGTGGAGATATTACTGTTTGTGCATTTACAATATTCATTGATTTTTGCCATTGAAAAACGTCCAGAAATGTTTGAAGCTACTGACTGAATGAAAGGAGCTGGCATCTCACTCTCTTTGAATCTTCTTTATCATGCTAGGATTAGCAGGAAAAAGCAAAAAATTTCAGAATTGCACCTTGCAATGTGGAGATATTACTGTTTGTGCATTTACAATATTCATTGATTTTTGCCATTGAAAAACATGTTTTTCATATACCAGAAATGTTTGAAGCTACTGACTGAATGAAAGGAGCTGGCATCTCACTCTCTTTGAATCTTCTTTATCATGCTAGGATTAACAGGAAAAAGCAAAAAATTTCAGAATTGCACCTTGCAATGTGGAGATATTACTGTTTGTGCATTTACAATATTCATTGATTTTTGCCATTGAAAAACATGTTTTTCATATACCAGAAATGTTTGAAGCTACTGACTGAATGAAAGGAGCTGGCATCTCACTCTCTTTGAATCTTCTTTATCATGCTAGGATTAACAGGAAAAAGCAAAAAATTTCAGAATTGCACCTTGCAATGTGGAGATATTACTGTTTGTGCATTTACAATATTCATTGATTTTTGCCATTGAAAAACGTCCAGAAATGTTTGAAGCTACTGACTGAATGAAAGGAGCTGGCATCTCACTCTCTTTGAATCTTCTTTATCATGCTAGGATTAACAGGAAAAAGCTAAAAATTTCAGAATTGCACCTTGCAATGTGGAGATATTACTGTTTGTGCATTTACAATATTCATTGATTTTTGCCATTGAAAAACATGTTTTTCATATACCAGAAATGTTTGAAGCTACTGACTGAATGAAAGGAGCTGGCATCTCACTCTCTTTGAATCTTCTTTATCATGCTAGGATTAGCAGGAAAAAGCAAAAAATTTCAGAATTGCACCTTGCAATGTGGAGATATTACTGTTTGTGCATTTACAATATTCATTGATTTTTGCCATGGAAAAACGTCCAGAAATGTTTGAAGCTACTGACTGAATGAAAGGAGCTGGCATCTCACTCTCTTTGAATCTTTATCATGCTAGGATTAGCAGGAAAAAGCAAAAAATTTCAGAATTGCACCTTGCAATGTGGAGATATTACTGTTTGTGCATTTACAATATTCATTGATTTTTGCCATTGAAAAACATGTTTTTCATATACCAGAAATGTTTGAAGCTACTGACTGAATGAAAGGAGCTGGCATCTCACTCTCTTTGAATCTTCTTTATCATGCTAGGATTAACAGGAAAAAGCAAAAAATTTCAGAATTGCACCTTGCAATGTGGAGATATTACTGTTTGTGCATTTACAATATTCATTGATTTTTGCCATTGAAAAACATGTTTTTCATATACCAGAAATGTTTGAAGCTACTGACTGAATGAAAGGAGCTGGCATTCACTCTCTTTGAATCCTTCTTTATCATGCTAGGATTAACAGGAAAAAGCAAAAAATTTCAGAATTGCACCTTGCAATGTGGAGATATTACTGTTTGTGCATTTACAATATTCATTGATTTTTGCCATTGAAAAACATGTTTTTCATATACCATAAATGTTTGAAGCTACTGACTGAATGAAAGGAGCTGGCATCTCACTCTCTTTGAATCTTCTTTATCATGCTAGGATTAACAGGAAAAAGCAAAAAATTTCAGAATTGCACCTTGCAATGTGGAGATATTACTGTTTGTGCATTTACAATATTCATTGATTTTTGCCATTGAAAAACGTCCAGAAATGTTTGAAGCTACTGACTGAATGAAAGGAGCTGGCTTCTCACTCTCTTTGAATCTTCTTTATCATGCTAGGATTAACAGGAAAAAGCTAAAAATTTCAGAATTGCACCTTGCAATGTGGAGATATTACTGTTTGTGCATTTACAATATTCATTGATTTTTGCCATTGAAAAACATGTTTTTCATATACCAGAAATGTTTGAAGCTACTGACTGAATGAAAGGAGCTGGCATCTCACTCTCTTTGAATCTTCTTTATCATGCTAGGATTAGCAGGAAAAAGCAAAAAATTTCAGAATTGCACCTTGCAATGTGGAGATATTACTGTTTGTGCATTTACAATATTCATTGATTTTTGCCATTGAAAAACATGTTTTTCATATACCAGAAATGTTTGAAGCTACTGACTGAATGAAAGGAGCTGGCATCTCACTCTCTTTGAATCTTCTTTATCATGCTAGGATTAGCAGGAAAAAGCAAAAAATTTCAGAATTGCACCTTGCAATGTGGAGATATTACTGTTTGTGCATTTACAAATATTCATTGATTTTTGCCATTGAAAAACATGTTTTTCATATACCAGAAAAGTTTGAAGCTACTGACTGAATGAAAGGAGCTGGCATCTCACTCTCTTTGAATCTTCTTTATCATGCTAGGATTAACAGGAAAAAGCAAAAAATTTCAGAATTGCACCTTGCAATGTGGAGATATTACTGTTTGTGCATTTACAATATTCATTGATTTTTGCCATTGAAAAACGTCCAGAAATGTTTGAAGCTACTGACTGAATGAAAGGAGCTGGCATCTCACTCTCTTTGAATCTTCTTTATCATGCTAGGATTAACAGGAAAAAGCAAAAAATTTCAGAATTGCACCTTGCAATGTGGAGATATTACTGTTTGTGCATTTACAATATTCATTGATTTTTGCCATTGAAAAACATGTTTTTCATATACCAGAAATGTTTGAAGCTACTGACTGAATGAAAGGAGCTGGCATCTCACTCTCTTTGAATCTTCTTTATCATGCTAGGATTAACAGGAAAAAGCAAAAAATTTCAGAATTGCACCTTGCAATGTGGAGATATTACTGTTTGTGCATTTACAATATTCATTGATTTTTGCCATTGAAAAACGTCCAGAAATGTTTGAAGCTACTGACTGAATGAAAGGAGCTGGCATCTCACTCTCTTTGAATCTTCTTTATCATGCTAGGATTAACAGGAAAAAGCTAAAAATTTCAGAATTGCACCTTGCAATGTGGAGATATTACTGTTTGTGCATTTACAATATTCATTGATTTTTGCCATTGAAAAACATGTTTTTCATATACCAGAAATGTTGAAGCTACTGACTGAATGAAAGGAGCTGGCATCTCACTCTCTTTGAATCTTCTTTATCATGCTAGGATTAGCAGGAAAAAGCAAAAAATTTCAGAATTGCACCTTGCAATGTGGAGATATTACTGTTTGTGCATTTACAATATTCATTGATTTTGCCATGGAAAAACGTCCAGAAATGTTTGAAGCTACTGACTGAATGAAAGGAGCTGGCATCTCACTCTCTTTGAATCTTTATCATGCTAGGATTAGTAGGAAAAAGCAAAAAATTTCAGAATTGCACCTTGCAATGTGGAGATATTACTGTTTGTGCATTTACAATATTCATTGATTTTTGCCATTGAAAAACATGTTTTTCATATACCAGAAATGTTTGAAGCTACTGACTGAATGAAAGGAGCTGGCATCTCACTCTCTTTGAATCTTCTTTATCATGCTAGGATTAACAGGAAAAAGCAAAAAATTTCAGAATTGCACCTTGCAATGTGGAGATATTACTGTTTGTGCATTTACAATATTCATTGATTTTTGCCATTGAAAAACATGTTTTTCATATACCAGAAATGTTTGAAGCTACTGACTGAATGAAAGGAGCTGGCATCTCACTCTCTTTGAATCTTCTTTATCATGCTAGGATTAACAGGAAAAAGCAAAAAAATTTCAGAATTGCACCTTGCAATGTGGAGATATTACTGTTTGTGCATTTACAATATTCATTGATTTTTGCCATTGAAAAACATGTTTTTCATATACCATAAATGTTTGAAGCTACTGACTGAATGAAAGGAGCTGGCATCTCACTCTCTTTGAATCTTCTTTATCATGCTAGGATTAACAGGAAAAAGCAAAAAATTTCAGAATTGCACCTTGCAATGTGGAGATATTACTGTTTGTGCATTTACAATATTCATTGATTTTTGCCATTGAAAAACGTCCAGAAATGTTTGAAGCTACTGACTGAATGAAAGGAGCTGGCTTCTCACTCTCTTTGAATCTTCTTTATCATGCTAGGATTAACAGGAAAAAGCTAAAAATTTCAGAATTGCACCTTGCAATGTGGAGATATTACTGTTTGTGCATTTACAATATTCATTGATTTTTGCCATTGAAAAACATGTTTTTCATATACCAGAAATGTTTGAAGCTACTGACTGAATGAAAGGAGCTGGCATCTCACTCTCTTTGAATCTTCTTTATCATGCTAGGATTAGCAGGAAAAAGCAAAAAATTTCAGAATTGCACCTTGCAATGTGGAGATATTACTGTTTGTGCATTTACAATATTCATTGATTTTTGCCATTGAAAAACATGTTTTTCATATACCAGAAATGTTTGAAGCTACTGACTGAATGAAAGGAGCTGGCATCTCACTCTCTTTGAATCTTCTTTATCATGCTAGGATTAGCAGGAAAAAGCAAAAAATTTCAGAATTGCACCTTGCAATGTGGAGATATTACTGTTTGTGCATTTACAATATTCATTGATTTTTGCCATTGAAAAACATGTTTTTCATATACCAGAAATGTTTGAAGCTACTGACTGAATGAAAGGAGCTGGCATCTCACTCTCTTTGAATCTTCTTTATCATGCTAGGATTAACAGGAAAAAGCAAAAAATTTCAGAATTGCACCTTGCAATGTGGAGATATTACTGTTGTGCATTTACAATATTCATTGATTTTTGCCATTGAAAAACGTCCAGAAATGTTTGAAGCTACTGACTGAATGAAAGGAGCTGGCATCTCACTCTCTTTGAATCTTCTTTATCATGCTAGGATTAACAGGAAAAAGCTAAAAAATTTCAGAATTGCACCTTGCAATGTGGAGATATTACTGTTTGTGCATTTACAATATTCATTGATTTTTGCCATTGAAAAACATGTTTTTCATATACCAGAAATGTTTGAAGCTACTGACTGAATGAAAGGAGCTGGCATCTCACTCTCTTTGAATCTTCTTTATCATGCTAGGATTAGCAGGAAAAAGCAAAAAATTTCAGAATTGCACCTTGCAATGTGGAGATATTACTGTTTGTGCATTTACAATATTCATTGATTTTGCCATTGAAAAACATGTTTTTCATATACCAGAAATGTTTGAAGCTACTGACTGAATGAAAGGAGCTGGCATCTCACTCTCTTTGAATCTTCTTTATCATGCTAGGATTAGCAGGAAAAAGCAAAAAATTTCAGAATTGCACCTTGCAATGTGGAGATATTACTGTTTGTGCATTTACAATATTCATTGATTTTTGCCATTGAAAAACATGTTTTTCATATACCAGAAATGTTTGAAGCTACTGACTGAATGAAAGGAGCTGGCATCTCACTCTCTTTGAATCTTCTTTATCATGCTAGGATTAACAGGAAAAAGCAAAAAATTTCAGAATTGCACCTTGCAATGTGGAGATATTACTGTTTGTGCATTTACAATATTCATTGATTTTTGCCATTGAAAAACGTCCAGAAATGTTTGAAGCTACTGACTGAATGAAAGGAGCTGGCATCTCACTCTCTTTGAATCTTCTTTATCATGCTAGGATTAACAGGAAAAAGCTAAAAATATCAGAATTGCACCTTGCAATGTGGAGATATTACTGTTTGTGCATTTACAATATTCATTGATTTTTGCCATTGAAAAACATGTTTTTCATATACCAGAAATGTTTGAAGCTACTGACTGAATGAAAGGAGCTGGCATCTCACTCTCTTTGAATCTTCTTTATCATGCTAGGATTAGCAGGAAAAAGCAAAAAATTTCAGAATTGCACCTTGCAATGTGGAGATATTACTGTTTGTGCATTTACAATATTCATTGATTTTTGCCATGGAAAAACGTCCAGAAATGTTTGAAGCTACTGACTGAATGAAAGGAGCTGGCATCTCACTCTCTTTGAATCTTTATCATGCTAGGATTAGCAGGAAAAAGCAAAAAATTTCAGAATTGCACCTTGCAATGTGGAGATATTACTGTTTGTGCATTTACAATATTCATTGATTTTTGCCATTGAAAAACATGTTTTTCATATACCAGAAATGTTTGAAGCTACTGACTGAATGAAAGGAGCTGGCATCTCACTCTCTTTGAATCTTCTTTATCATGCTAGGATTAACAGGAAAAAGCAAAAAATTTCAGAATTGCACCTTGCAATGTGGAGATATTACTGTTTGTGCATTTACAATATTCATTGATTTTTGCCATTGAAAAACATGTTTTTCATATACCAGAAATGTTTGAAGCTACTGACTGAATGAAAGGAGCTGGCATCTCACTCTCTTTGAATCTTCTTTATCATGCTAGGATTAACAGGAAAAAGCAAAAAATTTCAGAATTGCACCTTGCAATGTGGAGATATTACTGTTTGTGCATTTACAATATTCATTGATTTTTGCCATTGAAAAACATGTTTTTCATATACCAGAAATGTTTGAAGCTACTGACTGAATGAAAGGAGCTGGCATCTCACTCTCTTTGAATCTTCTTTATCATGCTAGGATTAACAGGAAAAAGCAAAAAATTTCAGAATTGCACCTTGCAATGTGGAGATATTACTGTTTGTGCATTTACAATATTCATTGATTTTTGCCATTGAAAAACTGTTTTTCAACCAGAAATGTTTGAAGCTACTGACTGAATGAAAGGAGCTGGCATCTCACTCTCTTTGAATCTTCTTTATCATGCTAGGATTAGCAGGAAAAAGCAAAAAATTTCAGAATTGCACCTTGCAATGTGGAGATATTACTGTTTGTGCATTTACAATATTCATTGATTTTTGCCATTGAAAAACATGTTTTTCATATACCAGAAATGTTTGAAGCTACTGACTGAATGAAAGGAGCTGGCATTTCACTCTCTTTGAATCTTCTTTATCATGCTAGGATTAGCAGGAAAAAGCAAAAAATTTCAGAATTGCACCTTGCAATGTGGAGATATTACTGTTTGTGCATTTACAATATTCATTGATTTTTGCCATTGAAAAACATGTTTTTCATATACCAGAAATGTTTGAAGCTACTGACTGAATGAAAGGAGCTGGCATCTCACTCTCTTTGAATCTTCTTTATCATGCTAGGATTAGCAGGAAAAAGCAAAAAATTTCAGAATTGCACCTTGCAATGTGGAGATATTACTGTTTGTGCATTTACAATATTCATTGTTTTTTGCCATTGAAAAACATCATGTTATTCATATACCAGAAATGTTTGAAGCTACTGACTGAATGAAAGGAGCTGGCATCTCACTCTCTTTGAATCTTCTTTATCATGCTAGGATTAACAGGAAAAAGCAAAAAATTTCAGAATTGCACCTTGCAATGTGGAGATATTACTGTTTGCGCATTTACAATATTCATTGATTTTTGCCATTGAAAAACGTCCAGAAATGTTTGAAGCTACTGACTGAATGAAAGGAGCTGGCATCTCACTCTCTTTGAATCTTCTTTATCATGCTAGGATTAGCAGGAAAAAGCAAAAAATTTCAGAATTGCACCTTGCAATGTGGAGATATTACTGCTTGTGCATTTACAATATTCATTGATTTTTGCCATTGAAAAACATGTTTTTCATATACCAGAAATGTTTGAAGCTACTGACTGTATGAAAGGAGCTGGCATCTCACTCTCTTTGAATCTTCTTTATCATGCTAGGATTAGCAGGAAAAAGCAAAAAATTTCAGAATTGCACCTTGCAATGTGGAGATATTACTGTTTGTGCATTTACAATATTCATTGATTTTTGCCATTGAAAAACATGTTTTTCATATACCAGAAATGTTTGAAGCTACTGACTGAATGAAAGGAGCTGGCATCTCACTCTCTTTGAATCTTCTTTATCATGCTAGGATTAACAGGAAAAAGCAAAAAATTTCAGAATTGCACCTTGCAATGTGGAGATATTACTGTTGTGCATTTACAATATTCATTGATTTTTGCCATTGAAAAACGTCCAGAAATGTTTGAAGCTACTGACTGAATGAAAGGAGCTGGCATCTCACTCTCTTTGAATCTTCTTTATCATGCTAGGATTAGCAGGAAAAAGCAAAAAATTTCAGAATTGCACCTTCCAATGTGGAGATATTACTGATTGTGCATTTACAATATTCATTGATTTTTGCCATTGAAAAACATGTTTTTCATATATCAGAAATGTTTGAAGCTACTGACTGAATGAAAGGAGCTGGCATCTCACTCTCTTTGAATCTTCTTTATCATGCTAGGATTAACAGGAAAAAGCAAAAAATTTCAGAATTGCACCTTGCAATGTGGAGATATTACTGTTTGTGCATTTACAATATTCATTGATTTTTGCCATTGAAAAACATGTTTTTCATATACCAGAAATGTTTGAAGCTACTGACTGAATGAAAGTTGCTGGCATCTCACTCTCTTTGAATCTTCTTTATCATGCTAGGATTAACAGGAAAAAGCAAAAAATTTCAGAATTGCACCTTGCAATGTGGAGATATTACTGTTTGTGCATTTACAATATTCATTGATTTTTGCCATTGAAAAACGTCCAGAAATGTTTGAAGCTACTGACTGAATGAAAGGAGCTGGCATCTCACTCTCTTTGAATCTTCTTTATCATGCTAGGATTAGCAGGAAAAAGCAAAAAATTTCTGAATTGCACCTTGCAATGTGGAGATATTACTGTTTGTGCATTTACAATATTCATTGATTTTTGCCATTGAAAAACGTTTTTCATATACCAGAAATGTTTGAAGCTACTGACTGAATGAAAGGAGCTGGCATCTCACTCTCTTTGAATCTTCTTTATCATGCTAGGATTAGCAGGAAAAAGCAAAAAATTTCAGAATTGCACCTTGCAATGTGGAGATATTACTGTTTGTGCATTTACAATATTCATTGATTTTTGCCATTGAAAACATGTTTTTCATATACCAGAAATGTTTGAAGCTACTGACTGAATGAAAGGAGCTGGCATCTCACTCTCTTTGAATCTTCTTTATCATGCTAGGATTAACAGGAAAAAGCAAAAAATTTCAGAATTGCACCTTGCAATGTGGAGATATTACTGTTTGTGCATTTACAATATTCATTGATTTTTGCCATTGAAAAACGTCCAGAAATGTTTGAAGCTACTGACTGAATGAAAGGAGCTGGCATCTCACTCTCTTTGAATCTTCTTTATCATGCTAGGATTAGCAGGAAAAAGCAAAAATTTCAGAATTGCACCTTGCAATGTGGAGATATTACTGTTTGTGCATTTACAATATTCATTGATTTTTGCCATTGAAAAACATGTTTTTCATATATCAGAAATGTTTGAAGCTACTGACTGAATGAAAGGAGCTGGCATCTCACTCTCTTTGAATCTTCTTTTATCATGCTAGGATTAACAGGAAAAAGCAAAAAATTTCAGAATTGCACCTTGCAATGTGGAGATATTACTGTTTGTGCATTTACAATATTCATTGATTTTTGCCATTGAAAAACATGTTTTTCATATACCAGAAATGTTTGAAGCTACTGACTGAATGAAAGGAGCTGGCATCTCACTCTCTTTGAATCTTCTTTATCATGCTAGGATTAGCAGGAAAAAGCAAAAAATTTCAGAATTGCACCTTGCAATGTGGAGATATTACTGTTTGTGCATTTACAATATTCATTGATTTTTGCCATTGAAAAACATCATGTTATTCATATACCAGAAATGTTTGAAGCTACTGACTGAATGAAAGGAGCTGGCATCTCACTCTCTTTGAATCTTCTTTATCATGCTAGGATTATCAGGAAAAAGCAAAAAATTTCAGAATTGCACCTTGCAATGTGGAGATATTACTGTTTGTGCATTTACAATATTCATTGATTTTTGCCATTGAAAAACGTTTTTCATTCCAGAAATGTTTGAAGCTACTGACTGAATGAAAGGAGCTGGCATCTCACTCTCTTTGAATCTTCTTTATCATGCTAGGATTAGCAGGAAAAAGCAAAAAATTTCAGAATTGCACCTTGCAATGTGGAGATATTACTGTTTGTGCATTTACAATATTCATTGATTTTTGCCATTGAAAAACATGTTTTTCATATACCAGAAATGTTTGAAGCTACTGACTGAATGAAAGGAGCTGGCATCTCACTCTCTTTGAATCTTCTTTATCATGCTAGGATTAACAGGAAAAAGCAAAAAATTTCAGAATTGCACCTTGCAATGTGGAGATATTACTGTTTGTGCATTTACAATATTCATTGATTTTTGCCATTGAAAAACATGTTTTTCATATACCAGAAATGTTTGAAGCTACTGACTGAATGAAAGGAGCTGGCATCTCACTCTCTTTGAATCTTCTTTATCATGCTAGGATTAACAGGAAAAAGCAAAAAATTTCAGAATTGCACCTTGCAATGTGGAGATATTACTGTTTGTGCATTTACAATATTCATTGATTTTTGCCATTGAAAAACGTCCAGAAATGTTTGAAGCTACTGACTGAATGAAAGGAGCTGGCATCTCACTCTCTTTGAATCTTCTTTATCATGCTAGGATTAACAGGAAAAAGCTAAAAATTTCAGAATTGCACCTTGCAATGTGGAGATATTACTGTTTGTGCATTTACAATATTCATTGATTTTTGCCATTGAAAAACATGTTTTTCATATACCAGAAATGTTTGGAAGCTACTGACTGAATGAAAGGAGCTGGCATCTCACTCTCTTTGAATCTTCTTTATCATGCTAGGATTAGCAGGAAAAAGCAAAAAATTTCAGAATTGCACCTTGCAATGTGGAGATATTACTGTTTGTGCATTTACAATATTCATTGATTTTTGCCATGGAAAAACGTCCAGAAATGTTTGAAGCTACTGACTGAATGAAAGGAGCTGGCATCTCACTCTCTTTGAATCTTTATCATGCTAGGATTAGCAGGAAAAAGCAAAAAATTTCAGAATTGCACCTTGCAATGTGGAGATATTACTGTTTGTGCATTTACAATATTCATTGATTTTTGCCATTGAAAAACATGTTTTTCATATACCAGAAATGTTTGAAGCTACTGACTGAATGAAAGGAGCTGGCATCTCACTCTCTTTGAATCTTCTTTATCATGCTAGGATTAACAGGAAAAAGCAAAAAATTTCAGAATTGCACCTTGCAATGTGGAGATATTACTGTTTGTGCATTTACAATATTCATTGATTTTTGCCATTGAAAAACATGTTTTTCATATACCAGAAATGTTTGAAGCTACTGACTGAATGAAAGGAGCTGGCATCTCACTCTCTTTGAATCTTCTTTATCATGCTAGGATTAACAGGAAAAAGCAAAAAATTTCAGAATTGCACCTTGCAATGTGGAGATATTACTGTTTGTGCATTTACAATATTCATTGATTTTTGCCATTGAAAAACATGTTTTTCATATACCATAAATGTTTGAAGCTACTGACTGAATGAAAGGAGCTGGCATCTCACTCTCTTTGAATCTTCTTTATCATGCTAGGATTAACAGGAAAAAGCAAAAAATTTCAGAATTGCACCTTGCAATGTGGAGATATTACTGTTTGTGCATTTACAATATTCATTGATTTTTGCCATTGAAAAACGTCCAGAAATGTTTGAAGCTACTGACTGAATGAAAGGAGCTGGCTTCTCACTCTCTTTGAATCTTCTTTATCATGCTAGGATTAACAGGAAAAAGCTAAAAATTTCAGAATTGCACCTTGCAATGTGGAGATATTACTGTTTGTGCATTTACAATATTCATTGATTTTTGCCATTGAAAAACATGTTTTTCATATACCAGAAATGTTTGAAGCTACTGACTGAATGAAAGGAGCTGGCATCTCACTCTCTTTGAATCTTCTTTATCATGCTAGGATTAGCAGGAAAAAGCAAAAAATTTCAGAATTGCACCTTGCAATGTGGAGATATTACTGTTTGTGCATTTACAATATTCATTGATTTTTGCCATTGAAAAACATGTTTTTCATATACCAGAAATGTTTGAAGCTACTGACTGAATGAAAGGAGCTGGCATCTCACTCTCTTTGAATCTTCTTTATCATGCTAGGATTAGCAGGAAAAAGCAAAAAATTTCAGAATTGCACCTTGCAATGTGGAGATATTACTGTTTGTGCATTTACAATATTCATTGATTTTTGCCATTGAAAAACATGTTTTTCATATACCAGAAATGTTTGAAGCTACTGACTGAATGAAAGGAGCTGGCATCTCACTCTCTTTGAATCTTCTTTATCATGCTAGGATTAACAGGAAAAAGCAAAAAATTTCAGAATTGCACCTTGCAATGTGGAGATATTACTGTTTGTGCATTTACAAAATTCATTGATTTTTGCCATTGAAAAACTGTCCAGAAATGTTTGAAGCTACTGACTGAATGAAAGGAGCTGGCATCTCACTCTCTTTGAATCTTCTTTATCATGCTAGGATTAACAGGAAAAAGCAAAAAATTTCAGAATTGCACCTTGCAATGTGGAGATATTACTGTTTGTGCATTTACAATATTCATTGATTTTTGCCATTGAAAAACATGTTTTTCATATACCAGAAATGTTTGAAGCTACTGACTGAATGAAAGGAGCTGGCATCTCACTCTCTTTGAATCTTCTTTATCATGCTAGGATTAACAGGAAAAAGCAAAAAATTTCAGAATTGCACCTTGCAATGTGGAGATATTACTGTTTGTGCATTTACAATATTCATTGATTTTTGCCATTGAAAAACGTAACCAGAAATGTTTGAAGCTACTGACTGAATGAAAGGAGCTGGCATCTCACTCTCTTTGAATCTTCTTTATCATGCTAGGATTAACAGGAAAAAGCAAAAATTTCAGAATTGCACCTTGCAATGTGGAGATATTACTGTTTGTGCATTTACAATATTCATTGATTTTTGCCATTGAAAAACATGTTTTTCATATACCAGAAATGTTTGAAGCTACTGACTGAATGAAAGGAGCTGGCATCTCACTCTCTTTGAATCTTCTTTATCATGCTAGGATTAGCAGGAAAAAGCAAAAAATTTCAGAATTGCACCTTGCAATGTGGAGATATTACTGTTTGTGCATTTACAATATTCATTGATTTTTGCCATGGAAAAACATGTTATACCAGAAATGTTTGAAGCTACTGACTGAATGAAAGGAGCTGGCATCTCACTCTCTTTGAATCTTCTATCATGCTAGGATTAGCAGGAAAAAGCAAAAAATTTCAGAATTGCACCTTGCAATGTGGAGATATTACTGTTTGTGCATTTACAATATTCATTGATTTTTGCCATTGAAAAACATGTTTTTCATATACCAGAAATGTTTGAAGCTACTGACTGAATGAAAGGAGCTGGCATCTCACTCTCTTTGAATCTTCTTTATCATGCTAGGATTAACAGGAAAAAGCAAAAAATTTCAGAATTGCACCTTGCAATGTGGAGATATTACTGTTTGTGCATTTACAATATTCATTGATTTTTGCCATTGAAAAACATGTTTTTCATATACCAGAAATGTTTGAAGCTACTGACTGAATGAAAGGAGCTGGCATCTCACTCTCTTTGAATCTTCTTTATCATGCTAGGATTAACAGGAAAAAGCAAAAAATTTCAGAATTGCACCTTGCAATGTGGAGATATTACTGTTTGTGCATTTACAATATTCATTGATTTTTGCCATTGAAAAACATGTTTTTCATATACCAGAAATGTTTGAAGCTACTGACTGAATGAAAGGAGCTGGCATCTCACTCTCTTTGAATCTTCTTTATCATGCTAGGATTAACAGGAAAAAGCAAAAAATTTCAGAATTGCACCTTGCAATGTGGAGATATTACTGTTTGTGCATTTACAATATTCATTGATTTTTGCCATTGAAAAACGTCCAGAAATGTTTGAAGCTACTGACTGAATGAAAGGAGCTGGCATCTCACTCTCTTTGAATCTTCTTTATCATGCTAGGATTAACAGGAAAAAGCAAAAAATTTCAGAATTGCACCTTGCAATGTGGAGATATTACTGTTTGTGCATTTACAATATTCATTGATTTTTGCCATTGAAAAACATGTTTTTCATATACCAGAAATGTTTGAAGCTACTGACTGAATGAAAGGAGCTGGCATCTCACTCTCTTTGAATCTTCTTTATCATGCTAGGATTAGCAGGAAAAAGCAAAAAATTTCAGAATTGCACCTTGCAATGTGGAGATATTACTGTTTGTGCATTTACAATATTCATTGATTTTTGCCATTGAAAAACATGTTTTTCATATACCAGAAATGTTTGAAGCTACTGACTGAATGAAAGGAGCTGGCATCTCACTCTCTTTGAATCTTCTTTATCATGCTAGGATTAGCAGGAAAAAGCAAAAAATTTCAGAATTGCACCTTGCAATGTGGAGATATTACTGTTTGTGCATTTACAATATTCATTGATTTTTGCCATTGAAAAACATGTTTTTCATATACCAGAAATGTTTGAAGCTACTGACTGAATGAAAGGAGCTGGCATCTCACTCTCTTTGAATCTTCTTTATCATGCTAGGATTAACAGGAAAAAGCAAAAAATTTCAGAATTGCACCTTGCAATGTGGAGATATTACTGTTTGTGCATTTACAATATTCATTGATTTTTGCCATTGAAAAACTGTTATTCATATACCAGAAATGTTTGAAGCTACTGACTGAATGAAAGGAGCTGGCATCTCACTCTCTTTGAATCTTCTTTATCATGCTAGGATTAACAGGAAAAAGCTAAAAATTTCAGAATTGCACCTTGCAATGTGGAGATATTACTGTTTGTGCATTTACAATATTCATTGATTTTTGCCATTGAAAAACATGTTTTTCATATACCAGAAATGTTTGAAGCTACTGACTGAATGAAAGGAGCTGGCATCTCACTCTCTTTGAATCTTCTTTATCATGCTAGGATTAGCAGGAAAAAGCAAAAAATTTCAGAATTGCACCTTGCAATGTGGAGATATTACTGTTTGTGCATTTACAATATTCATTGATTTTTGCCATTGAAAAACATGTTTTTCATATACCAGAAATGTTTGAAGCTACTGACTGAATGAAAGGAGCTGGCATCTCACTCTCTTTGAATCTTCTTTATCATGCTAGGATTAACAGGAAAAAGCAAAAAATTTCAGAATTGCACCTTGCAATGTGGAGATATTACTGTTTGTGCATTTACAATATTCATTGATTTTTGCCATTGAAAAACATGTTTTTCATATACCAGAAATGTTTGAAGCTACTGACTGAATGAAAGGAGCTGGCATCTCACTCTCTTTGAATCTTCTTTATCATGCTAGGATTAACAGGAAAAAGCAAAAAATTTCAGAATTGCACCTTGCAATGTGGAGATATTACTGTTTGTGCATTTACAATATTCATTGATTTTTGCCATTGAAAAACGTCCAGAAATGTTTGAAGCTACTGACTGAATGAAAGGAGCTGGCATCTCACTCTCTTTGAATCTTCTTTATCATGCTAGGATTAACAGGAAAAAGCTAAAAATTTCAGAATTGCACCTTGCAATGTGGAGATATTACTGTTTGTGCATTTACAATATTCATTGATTTTTGCCATTGAAAAACATGTTTTTCATATACCAGAAATGTTTGAAGCTACTGACTGAATGAAAGGAGCTGGCATCTCACTCTCTTTGAATCTTCTTTATCATGCTAGGATTAGCAGGAAAAAGCAAAAAATTTCAGAATTGCACCTTGCAATGTGGAGATATTACTGTTTGTGCATTTACAATATTCATTGATTTTTGCCATTGAAAAACGTCCAGAAATGTTTGAAGCTACTGACTGAATGAAAGGAGCTGGCATCTCACTCTCTTTGAATCTTCTTTATCATGCTAGGATTAGCAGGAAAAAGCAAAAAATTTCAGAATTGCACCTTGCAATGTGGAGATATTACTGTTTGTGCATTTACAATATTCATTGATTTTTGCCATTGAAAAACATGTTTTTCATATACCAGAAATGTTTGAAGCTACTGACTGAATGAAAGGAGCTGGCATCTCACTCTCTTTGAATCTTCTTTATCATGCTAGGATTAACAGGAAAAAGCAAAAAATTTCAGAATTGCACCTTGCAATGTGGAGATATTACTGTTTGTGCATTTACAATATTCATTGATTTTTGCCATTGAAAAACATGTTTTTCATATACCAGAAATGTTTGAAGCTACTGACTGAATGAAAGGAGCTGGCATCTCACTCTCTTTGAATCTTCTTTATCATGCTAGGATTAACAGGAAAAAGCAAAAAATTTCAGAATTGCACCTTGCAATGTGGAGATATTACTGTTTGTGCATTTACAATATTCATTGATTTTTGCCATTGAAAAACATGTTTTTCATATACCAGAAATGTTTGAAGCTACTGACTGAATGAAAGGAGCTGGCATCTCACTCTCTTTGAATCTTCTTTATCATGCTAGGATTAACAGGAAAAAGCAAAAAATTTCAGAATTGCACCTTGCAATGTGGAGATATTACTGTTTGTGCATTTACAATATTCATTGATTTTTGCCATTGAAAAACGTCTTTTTACAGAAATGTTTGAAGCTACTGACTGAATGAAAGGAGCTGGCATCTCACTCTCTTTGAATCTTCTTTATCATGCTAGGATTAGCAGGAAAAAGCAAAAAATTTCAGAATTGCACCTTGCAATGTGGAGATATTACTGGTTGTGCATTTACAATATTCATTGATTTTTGCCATTGAAAAACATGTTTTTCATATACCAGAAATGTTTGAAGCTACTGACTGAATGAAAGGAGCTGGCATCTCACTCTCTTTGAATCTTCTTTATCATGCTAGGATTAGCAGGAAAAAGCAAAAAATTTCAGAATTGCACCTTGCAATGTGGAGATATTACTGTTTGTGCATTTACAATATTCATTGATTTTTGCCATTGAAAAACATGTTTTTCATATACCAGAAATGTTTGAAGCTACTGACTGAATGAAAGGAGCTGGCATCTCACTCTCTTTTAATCTTCTTTATCATGCTAGGATTAACAGGAAAAAGCAAAAAATTTCAGAATTGCACCTTGCAATGTGGAGATATTACTGTTTGTGCATTTACAATATTCATTGATTTTTGCCATTGAAAACAGTACCAGAAATGTTTGAAGCTACTGACTGAATGAAAGGAGCTGGCATCTCACTCTCTTTGAATCTTCTTTATCATGCTAGGATTAGCAGGAAAAAGCAAAAAATTTCAGAATTGCACCTTGCAATGTGGAGATATTACTGTTTGTGCATTTACAATATTCATTGATTTTTGCCATTGAAAAACATCATGTTTTTCATATACCAGAAATGTTTGAAGCTACTGACTGAATGAAAGGAGCTGGCATCTCACTCTCTTTGAATCTTCTTTATCATGCTAGGATTAACAGGAAAAAGCAAAAATTTCAGAATTGCACCTTGCAATGTGGAGATATTACTGTTTGCTGCATTTACAATATTCATTGATTTTTGCCATTGAAAAACATGTTTTTCAAATTACCAGAAATGTTTGAAGCTACTGACTGAATGAAAGGAGCTGGCATCTCACTCTCTTTGAATCTTCTTTATCATGCTAGGATTAGCAGGAAAAAGCAAAAAATTTCAGAATTGCACCTTGCAATGTGGAGATATTACTGTTTGTGCATTTACAATATTCATTGATTTTTGCCATTGAAAAACATGTTTTTCATATACCAGAAATGTTTGAAGCTACTGACTGAATGAAAGGAGCTGGCATCTCACTCTCTTTGAATCTTCTTTATCATGCTAGGATTAGCAGGAAAAAGCAAAAAATTTCAGAATTGCACCTTGCAATGTGGAGATATTACTGTTTGTGCATTTACAATATTCATTGATTTTTGCCATTGAAAAACTGTTTTTCATATACCAGAAATGTTTGAAGCTACTGACTGAATGAAAGGAGCTGGCATCTCACTCTCTTTGAATCTTCTTTATCATGCTAGGATTACAGGAAAAAGCAAAAAATTTCAGAATTGCACCTTGCAATGTGGAGATATTACTGTTTGTGCATTTACAATATTCATTGATTTTTGCCATTGAAAAACGTTTTTTCATATACCAGAAATGTTTGAAGCTACTGACTGAATGAAAGGAGCTGGCATCTCACTCTCTTTGAATCTTCTTTATCATGCTAGGATTAGCAGGAAAAAGCAAAAAATTTCAGAATTGCACCTTGCAATGTGGAGATATTACTGTTTGTGCATTTACAATATTCATTGATTTTTGCCATTGAAAAACATGTTTTTCATATACCAGAAATGTTTGAAGCTACTGACTGAATGAAAGGAGCTGGCATCTCACTCTCTTTGAATCTTCTTTATCATGCTAGGATTAACAGGAAAAAGCAAAAATTTCAGAATTGCACCTTGCAATGTGGAGATATTATGTTTGTGCATTTACAATATTCATTGATTTTTGCCATTGAAAAACATGTTTTTCATATACCAGAAATGTTTGAAGCTACTGACTGAATGAAAGGAGCTGGCATCTCACTCTCTTTGAATCTTCTTTATCATGCTAGGATTACCAGGAAAAAGCAAAAAATTTCAGAATTGCACCTTGCAATGTGGAGATATTACTGTTGTGCATTTACAATATTCATTGATTTTTGCCATGAAAAACATGTTTTTCATATACCAGAAATGTTTGAAGCTACTGACTGAATGAAAGGAGCTGGCATCTCACTCTCTTTGAATCTTCTTTATCATGCTAGGATTACAGGAAAAAGCAAAAAATTTCAGAATTGCACCTTGCAATGTGGAGATATTACTGTTGTGCATTTACAATATTCATTGATTTTTGCCATTGAAAAACATGTTTTTCATATACCAGAAATGTTTGAAGCTACTGACTGAATGAAAGGAGCTGGCATCTCACTCTCTTTGAATCTTCTTTATCATGCTAGGATTAGCAGGAAAAAGCAAAAAATTTCAGAATTGCACCTTGCAATGTGGAGATATTACTGTTTGTGCATTTACAATATTCATTGATTTTTGCCATTGAAAAACATGTTTTTCATATACCAGAAATGTTTGAAGCTACTGACTGAATGAAAGGAGCTGGCATCTCACTCTCTTTGAATCTTCTTTATCATGCTAGGATTAACAGGAAAAGCAAAAAATTTCAGAATTGCACCTTGCAATGTGGAGATATTACTGTTTGTGCATTTACAATATTCATTGATTTTTGCCATTGAAAAACATGTTTTTCATATACCAGAAATGTTTGAAGCTACTGACTGAATGAAAGGAGCTGGCATTCACTCTCTTTGAATCTTCTTTATCATGCTAGGATTAACAGGAAAAAGCAAAAAATTTCAGAATTGCACCTTGCAATGTGGAGATATTACTGTTTGTGCATTTACAATATTCATGATTTTTGCCATTGAAAAACTATCCAGAAATGTTTGAAGCTGCTGACTGAATGAAAGGAGCTGGCATCTCACTCTCTTTGAATCTTCTTTATCATGCTAGGATTAACAGGAAAAGCATAAAAATTTCAGAATTGCACCTTGCAATGTGGAGATATTACTGTTGTGCATTACAATATTCATTGATTTTTGCCATTGAAAAACATGTTTTTCATATACCAGAAATGTTTGAAGCTATTGACTGAATGAAAGGAGCTGGCATCTCACTCTCTTTGAATCTTCTTTATCATGCTAGGATTAGCAGGAAAAAGCAAAAAATTTCAGAATTGCACTTGCAATGTGGAGATATTACTGTTTGTGCATTTACAATATTCATTGATTTTTGCCATTGAAAAACATGTTTTTCATATACCAGAAATGTTTGAAGCTACTGACTGAATGAAAGGAGCTGGCATCTCACTCATCTTTGAATCTTTCTTTATCATGCTATGATTAACAAAAAGCAAAAAAATTCAAATTGACCTTGCAATGTGGAGATATTACTGTTTGTGCATTTACATATTCATTGATTTTTGCCATGGAAAACGTCCAGAAATGTTTGAAGCTACTGACTGATGAAGGAGCTGGCATCTCACTCTCTTGAATCTTTATCATTGCTAGGATTAGCAGAAAAGCAAAAAATTTCAGAATTGCACCTTGCAATGTGGAGATATTACTGTTTGTGCATTTACAATATTCATTGATTTTTGCCATTGAAAACATGTTTTTCATATACCAGAAATGTTTGAAGCTACTGGACTGAATGAAAAGGAGCTGGGCATCTCACTCTCTTTGAATCTTCTTAATCATGCTAGGATTAACAGGAAAAAGCAAAAAATTTCCAGAATTGCACTTGCAATGTGGAGATATTACTGTTTGTGCATTTACAATATTCATTGATTTTTGCCATTGAAAAACATGTTTTTCATATACCAGAAATGTTTGAAGCTACTGACTG